>NW_024080705.1:0-187969 GCF_003009895.1 Hyaena hyaena
AGAGGCAAACCATGAGAGACTCTTGAATGCTGACAAAAACTGAGGACTGATTGATGTGGGGGGGAGGGGGGGATGGGCATGGAGGAGGGCACTTGTGGGGATGAGCACTGGGTGTTATGTGGAAACTAATTTGACAATAAACTATTTATAAAAAAAATAATAAAATAAAATAAAATCAACTAATTAACATGAAAAAAAAAATAAAGACATGGAGGGACTAGACTTTCCAAGAACCAAGGTTGTCCCACAGTAGAAAAGGCTTCTAAGAGAGAGAGTGAGCTCCCCATCACTGGGAATATGTAAGCATCGATGGGATGCTGACTGCATGGTTGCAGAAGGGATCTGTTTGCCATGAGACTGGATGAAGACCAGATAAGCCCCAAGCTCCCTTCCAGCTCAGCAAATCCAAAAGCTTATGAAAGAGTGGCCAGTTGCTGCAGACCAAGGCTCAGGAAGGCTCCTAGCCAACCCCTACCGCCTGTCCTGATCTGCCCCGGTCCCAAGTGCAAGTCCAGGGCAGAGCTGCCTTCTAGTAGAGGGCATAAGATCGCAAGGGGCTGCGGAATCTCCCCTCCAGCCACACTGAAAAGAAGGGAGGAGAACACTCAGGCTGAACACCCCCAGTCAACGCCGGAGAGGCAGCGTGGCAAGGTGAAGAGTGTGAGCCCTGAGCCAGACACACCCGATGGGAACTGGCCTGGGGTTGGCGCCTGCTCCCTGCCCGCCTCCTGCCCTCCCTGTAAAGGGGATAACCCGGCTGTGCTGGATGGTTATGAAGGTTAACTGAGATCACGGAACTAGAGACACCCAGCAATTGTTGTTTCCTCTTCTTTCTGAGTCACAGCAGATAAAAACAAGAGCTGACATAAAATCCATCCATGTTCCCTCAGGCCCACTGTAGTGGCTTCACCTGTGCCTCAGCCCTGCGTGTCCAGCGGGGTCAGCTCAGACTTCTGGACATGGGGTCCCCAAGGGAAGGGCAGGAACTGGGCCAGGGAATAGCGCCGCCCCCCAACTCCCACCTACATCCGGTGACCAGAGCAAGGATGACTGACCAGGGAGGCCCAGGACTCACAGGAATGATTCACCAACCACCCGCCCCCTCCTCCAATTCCGGCCTCCTCCGGGAAGCGCCCCTTTGCTGTGGCAGGAACCTCACTGATGGAGAGCTAGGTGGGGAGGGGGAAGGAGAAGGCGGTCTGTTGATGGCCCTTTCCAGTTTCCACTTTCCGGAGCCTGGAGGTTTCTCAGATAATAATAGTAACACGGCCTTGCCTTTGTGCAGGGCCTCAGAGCTCCCCCTAAGTCTGCATGGCTTTCAGGGGAAAGCACGGAGTCATCCCGCAGTTGCAGTGACTGATAGACAGTGCGCGTCTGACTGACAGACGTGTGGACTGGCTGACTACCTACGGACTATCTCACTGACTGACGTGGCAACTGACCAACTAATTGGCTGACAGATACAGTGAGTGCTGACTAACAGACGCAGGGCGTGGCCGACTGTGGCAGTGACTGTCTGACATAGTTTTTAATGAAGCACATATGGATGGATTGACTGAAGACGGCCTCACTGTCCGACTCAAACACTGACTCAGTAACCTATCAATTGACTGATTGATACAGTGTCTGATAGACTCATGGATTGCCTGACTGGCTCACTCAGGGCTGACAGACTCACCAGCTGATGGGTCTGACTGACAGACTCACCAGCTGATGGGTCTGACTGACAGACTCACCAGCTGATGAATCTGGCTGACAGACTCATCAGGTGATGGGTCTGACTCACAGACTTATGGAATTCCTGATGAAAATCTACCTCACCAACTAACTGGCTGCCATAGAGAATGTCTGTGAAAGACTGATTGCCTGGCTGACTGTTCCTCACTAACTTAGGACTGTGACTGACTGACTCTCTCACTCACTGGCATGATAATTGACCAACTGACTGATGGACTGATTTACCAACAGGCATGCTGATGGCTGCCTACGCCCTGCACTGATGGGCCTCTCACACTAACTCTCCCAACAACGAGCTGCAGCCCCACTGATGGATTGACAGGTTGACCTAGTAATAACTGACTGACTGCCTGGTAGCGCCAACTAATGTATCGACCAACTCACCCACTAACCACCATGCGAACGGCCCGACTCACTAGGTGATTGAAAGCAGACAGGCCCACTCAGTGACAGCCGGATGGACTTGCTGGCTGACGGAGTGACCCACCGCTTAACAACTGCGCTGCTGTCTGGCTGACCCCGGCACCGACAGATGGCCGGCTGGCTGACCACCAACACAGTGGTGGCTTGCTGTGCTGACTGACAGGCCCAACCGGCGACAGGCTTCCTGGCTCATGGGGGACACCGTTTTCAGGAATCCTTTTCGGTTCCGTGTTCTTTCTCTTTCCTTACCCTTTCTCTCCCAGCTCAGCTTTTGCAACTCACATTTTTTAAAACTTGATCTGTTTTTTGTATGCCTCCTCCGTACAAAGGAATGTAGGAAACATATGTGAAAAGCCTAAAGAATGGAAATGAAATGAACACCTGTGTGCCACCCCTAAGGTGCGGAGCTGGAAAAGTGGCCCTGCACCTGCACACACACCTACCTAGGGAGCTTGTGACCAATATCTGCACCCCAGCTGCACCCCCAGAGGCGCTCATCTAACTGGTCTAGGCTGGGGTCTGGCATCACTGCTTTCTCCCCCAGGCTTACTGAAGTATAACTGGCAAATAAAAATTGTATATATATTTAAAAATTTTTTAATGTTTATTTTTTGAGAGAGAGAAAGAGCGTGAGCAGGGGAGGGGCAGACAGTGAGGGAGACACAGAATCCGAAGCAGGCTCCAGGCTCCCAGCTGTCAGCACAGAGCCCGTTATTTTCTTTTTAATTTTTTTAATGTTTATTTATTTTTGAGAGAGAGAGAGAGAGACCAAGCAGGGAAGAGGCAGAGAGAGAGAGGCACAGAATCCGAAACAGGCTCCAGGCTCCGAGCTGTCAGCACAGAGCCCGACACAGGGCCTGAACCCACGAAGCGGGAGATCATGACCTAAGTCGAAGTCGGACGCTTAACCGACTGACCGCCCAGGCAACCCCCCAAATTGTGTCTATTTCAGAGCTACAACATGATGTACATATATGTGGTGAAATGGTTACCATATCCAAGATGATTAACACATCTGTCACTTCACATAGATACCTTTTCTATGTGTGTTGGGGGAGAACCCTGGAGATCGACTCTTGAGGCACATTTCAAGTGTACTGCACAGAACTGTCCACTGTAGCTCCATGCTGTACCAGATCTCCAGAACTTAGCATCCCACGCGGCTCAAATGCTGTGCCCTTAGACAAATGTGTCCCCATTTACCCCACGCCCCAGCCCCTGGCAACCACCACTCTACTCTCTGTTTCTATGAGTTAGACGTTCTTAGATTCCACATCTCAATGAGAGCATGCAGTATTTGTCTATTTGGGTCATTTCACTCAGCCAGGGTCCTCCACGCTCTCACTAGTGGCCAGATCTCCTTTTTGAGGTCTGAATACTATTCCACTGCGTGTATACCCCACGTTTCTTTATCCACTCCCCAGCAGGAGCCATTTGGGCTTTTTCCAAGACTCGTCTATTGTGAACAATAAATACTGCAGTGAACATGCTCAGATATCTCTTGGAGATCTCTATTTCCGTTTCTTTAGATATACGCCCAGAAGTAGGATTGCTGTATCCTATGGGAGTTCTATTTTTAGTGTTTTGAGGAACCTCTGTGCTATTTTCCACCTGTTTACGTTCTGGCATCAGCCTTTGGGGAAGCCTCCTGGGCACTTCCGCTCTGTGGCAGGGTCTAATGTCCCTGGCTGGGCCATCACTGTATCGCCGCTTCCCTGCGCCGAGGCCGCCATATGTCCCCAGGGACAGGCAGCGAGTCAGGGGTGGCTGCCGTGTGTCTTGCCCCCAGCTTCTTCTCTTCCCAGAAATGCCTGTCCCGGCAGCCCAGGCAGCTGGAGCAGGGGCCTGTCTGGATGGTCCTGGCTCCAGCCTGGCCTCAGGCAGAGAGACCGTCAGGAGTTTGAGGGCCTTTGGGGCTGATAAGGGAAAAAGATTGCATTAGTCAACATTCCCGGAGAAACAGAACCAGAAGGATGGATATAGAGAGAGGTAGACAGGTTTATATAGGAGCTGGCTCACACGGTCACGGAGGCAGGAAGTCCCACCATCCACCGTCTGGAGCCAGAGAAGCAAGAGAGTGGGTGGTGTAATTCAGTCTATGTCTGGGCGCTGGGCAGGGGGAGCTGCTGGGTTCAGTGTCAAAGTCTCAAACTGGAACTTCCGGGCCACCTGGGTGGCTCCGGTGGTTGAGCGTCCGACCTCGGCTCAGGTCATGATCTCACTGCTGTGGGTCTGAGCCCCGCACGTGGGGCTCTGTGCTGACAGCTCAGAGCCTGGAGCCTGCTTTGGATTCTGTGTCTCCCTCTCTTTCTGCGCCTTCCCTGCTCGTGCTCCGTCTCTCTGTCTCTCAAAAGTAAATAACCATTACAAAATTTAAACAACAACAACCTGGAACTTGAGCGTCCAGGGCAGGAAAGGGGGCGGTCCCAGCTCAGGAGAGGAGTGCTAGTTCATACTTTCTCCGACTGTTCTGTTCTCCTGGGGCCCCTGCTGGACGGTGGGATGCCCACCCACACGATGCAGGCATCTTCCTGAAGCTGTCTGCGGTCTACAGATTCAAATGCTAATCTCTTCTGGAACCAGCCTCACAGAGGCACCCAGAATTACGGTTTTGCCAGCTATCTGGGCATCCCTTAGCCCTGTCGAGCTGACACACGAAACTCAGCATGTCAAGTGTATAACCACGAGAGGCAATGACCACAAGCTGTACTGGGCCTCACTCCGACAGGTTTACTCGAGAAGGGAAGTTTTTCACGGCATGAACTCATGCAGAGCTCACGGCCCGGGCCCGCCATGCAGAGGGGAGGAGGGCCAGGGAACGTCCGAGAGAGCAGGCGTACACGTCTAGGCGGTCTCCCTCTGCGGGTTCACAGTGAAGCTCTGGCTCAGAGAGCTCTATCCCATCACTGGCCAGCAGATGTGGGGTGAGGTTTGGTGTGGGTCAGCAGAGCTGTTTAGGCAAATCAGAAATACTTACAAATCTGCCTATGTGCGCTATTTTTAAACTACTGGATGTGTAACAATTTGAGTTCAATGCCAGCAGGCTTTCCAGCTAGCAGGCCCTGGCGGGCGTGAAGAAATAAATAACCTGGGGGCCAATACGTAGAGGTCGTTTTGGGATCCTGTGTATACATGACAGGGACTCCAGGGGTCAGAGCCCAAAGGGAGGCCGCTTTCAGCCTAGGACCCGCAGCCCCCAGCAGGTTGAGGAGGCTCTCAGGTGAGTCATGCCGCCTAGCAAGCCTTCATTTGCATTGCCAGGAAAATCGTTTACAGTAAGTAGCACACGCCGTATCCCCCCTCTGTCTCTATGCACCAGGCCCCGTACTAGCCACTCTGCCTGGCTTCTGAGGTGCTTGGAGCCGGGGCGCCGAGGGGCTTTACCCGCAAAGCCCGCTTGTGGCCCTGCTGAAATCCAGCTGCTCTCTTCTCATAGCCCACGATCTTGTCAAGTGCTGTCCGTGCAAATGCCATAGGCAGAGAGGTGTCAGGTGCGGGGAAGGAACGTTGGAGTCAGATGGCCAGTGATAGCAAGAGCAAGCATTAACTGAGCATTTACTGTGTGACGGACACCGCCTCAAGCGCCTCCTGGACACGTGATCTCCTTTTGTCTCCATAACAAACCCCCAACGGATTAGGCCATGGTCTATGCTTGTATAAGAATATAGTGGTTTTTCCAAGATTCCTCTTACTTGGCTCATTTGAGGGAAGAAGTTCTAGACGTTGAATGTCAGTGTCATTCTGAGTAACTTTAGGAGTTGCAGCCACCAGGTGAGGTTCAGTTGGGAAGGAAACTCAGAAGGCGCTTCTTAGAGGAGGGAGGGGGGAGAAGGGGGAGGCTGAGGGGGGACCGAGGGGGCAGATGGTGGGAGTGGGTGAAGGCAGGAGGGCAGGGATGCTCTGGGGCCATGCAGGGAGCAGGTGGAGTAG
The DNA here is from genome assembly GCF_003009895.1 of Hyaena hyaena. Taxonomy (NCBI): domain Eukaryota; kingdom Metazoa; phylum Chordata; class Mammalia; order Carnivora; family Hyaenidae; genus Hyaena; species Hyaena hyaena. The sequence continues at coordinate 6,091 of NW_024080705.1, forward strand.
AGGCAGCAGAGTAGAAGGTAGTGTGTGTGTGTGTATGTGTGTGTGTGTGTATGTGTGTGTGTGTGTGTGTGTGTGTGTCCATCCTTCCCAGAGTCTGTTCCGAGCTGCCATGCTCCGTGTCTCCCTGCACCTTCTCCCCACTCCCCCCGCCTGCCTCCCCCTACCCCCAGCCTGGGAAAATCCAGTCAGAATTAATAAAAGCAGCAGATTGCTTAGAGACGAAGGGCGAGGGATGGAGACAGTTCGGGAGCCTGATATTTCCCTCATGTGCAATAATCTGGTGGTGAGATCTGGAATTAAAACCCCTTTCCTAGAGCCTTTATTAATATTAGCTCCTAATGCATAATTACCTGGCGAGCCCAGGGGGCTGCTGCTGTGTCCCTGCCCCTGCTCCTCTCCCCCCCCCACCCCCCCCAGCCTCCAAACGACCACCTGTACCACAGAGGGGTGCAGACGCTGGCACAGAGGCAGACTGGCTCCTCTCACAGACGTGGCACCATGTCGGTGGCCTGGGCTCCTGAGCTGCCGGCCTCCTGGCGACCTGGAGCATCTCAGTGCCCTCCGGAGCCCAGAGGGACCCGCGGGGTCTGGGCCTAGGCCGGACATCTGCGGGGATCGGCATCAGACCGAGCTGGGCTGCCCAGCCCACCAGCCCTACTGACCGGGAAAACGTGGGGTTGTGAACGGCCCAGGTGGGTGCTCTGCAGCTCTAGCTGAGCCCCCCCGTGCAGGCAGCAGCCCCCATAGCCCCTGGCCTCTGGCCATGGGAAAGCTCTCCAGCCTGGTAAAGGGCTGGGGAAAGGCTGCCGCCCACCCTCTTCCCTGCTCTCAGGAAGCTTGTCCCTCTAAGGTACAGCCTCAGCTCTACCGGAGCTGTTCCGGGCCAAGGGCTGGGTCGCCTTTGCCAAGTTGCTTGCCTTCTCTGACTTTGGTTTCCCCCAGCAAGACAATAAGGGTGCTGCCGGGGCCCCCTCCTCCTGTGCTGCTCTCATTCTGATCTAATGCAGGAGGCAGGAGTCTAGGTTAGCAAAACCAGTCTGAGTAGATGAAAGACCAAGGACAGGAGTGTTCTGAGAGCGCTGTCGCCTCAGGTCCCCATGTTAACCGGCTGGGGTCCTGGCTTATGGCAGAAGAACCTGGTAGTTTGTGTGTCCCGCCCTCCCGTCAAACTGCCGCCTGCCTCAGGGCCTTGTATGCTCCCCTTGCCTGGAATGTTCTTCCCTTCCTTCTTTTTCCTAGTCTTCTTTCAGAACTCAGCCCAAACATCATCCCCTCCAGGAAGCCTTCTCTGATTTCCCCACCAAAGTCAGATTTCCAATGTCCTATATGTCTCCTTCACAGTGATTCCGAGTCCATAAAATCAGGTCACAAAAAAATGACTGTAGTTTTCTGTAACTAAGTTTAATTTCTGCTCTAAGCCTCCATTCTTCCAAGAGGCAGAAATGTAATTTAAGGCAATTCAGGATCCTCCTGCTTTCCCTGGCATTGAGTCACAGCCCAGGGAGGGCCTGGGTGTAGGGGGATGGAGAGTAGATTTCCTGAAGCTTCTATGTCAGGCAAGAACAGTCATCTGTCCCTCAGGCACATCCTCATTCCAGTGACATCCCAGCCCCCATTGTCCCCCTGAGAGTCATTGTGTAGGAGGGAGCCTGAGCCTGAGCCCTCCCCTCCCCAGTCCCTGCCACCCCTCCCCCCACCCCTTCTCTGCCCTGGAGGGACCCCACACAGGCATCCCCGGGCACAGGGAATTGGGTCTCCCACTGGGAGCGGTGCATGAGTGCACATCCTCTTGCTCGGAGCAAGTGCAAAGCCTGTCTTCGGGGATCCCTAACTCCTCAGCCCTCTCTCTCAGCCTTTCACTTTGTCCTCCTCCCTTGCCAGGTGGGGAGACTCTTCCTGGAGTCTGGGGACGGGGTGGGGTGCTCCCCGGAAAAAGTCTACAAGCTATTGGCTGCTTCTGCCCCGAGGTGTTCAGGCACTGCCTTTGTGCGGCTACATCACCCCAGTGGTCAGAAGAAGGGGATGGAGGGGAAACCGCAAAGCAGGAAGACATCAGCCTATATTAAGCACGCGAGAGGCACAATAGCCTCATGATTCCAGTAAGTGAAGATCCTAGAGCAGACAGTCTAGGTTCAAATCCCGCTCTGCTTCCTGCCAGCTGTGCAACCTTGGGCTAGTTACTTCACCTCTCTGGTCCTCCGTTTCTTCTTCCATAGATGAAGGCGCCAACTGTCTGTCTGAGTCAAGACTAAATGAGGTAATAAGTGCAAAGTGCTTGGTGCGGTTCCTGGCACATAGGAAAGCCTCGTGACATCATTGTTCTTCCCTCACGTCTGATAACACTGCGTTGTGTGGTATTTGAGTAGCATCTGGCACTTCAGCTTCAGGAGGGCAGGGACAAGCTTGCTTTATTAGACTGCTCATTTTGGGGGGGTCACAATTGTGCGATCCCGGTACTGACCCTCTATGGATACTGCTCTTCATACGTGCAGCCCAGCCAGCCCTGTGTATGACTGACGGTGACCTTGCCCACCTGACCTGCTCATGCCTCTTCCAGGAAGCCTTCCTTGATATTCTCACTTAGATAAATCTACCTCCCCACAGGCTCTCCACAGTGCCTGCTGAAAGCATGTCGCCATCTTCCCCAACCAGAGTAAGGCCTTTGAAGCTCACCGCTGGTTCCCGGACTGAGCCTAACTGAGGGGTTCCAGGTAAACTTGGCCTCAGGTCCTCTTTCATTTATTTGAGCCCCACAACAGCCCAGAGAAGAGGGCAACGTAGATCTTATCCTCATGTTACAGATGAAACTGACACTCAGAGAGGTTAAGTGACTTGCTCAGTGTCACACAGCTGCTGAGGGGAAGGGTTGGGACTGGGACCGAGGCCATGAGACACCCAGCCTCTGTCGCCCTCTTGCCCTACGGAACTCACGCTCTGACTGGGGAGGGCTGGATAGGACGGGGGACGTATGAACACGGCCGGCATGGTCCTAGGGCTTCCTGGGCGCCTCTTCCAAGGATGAGTGAGGGAAGACTTGAGGAGGAGCAGCACCCGAGCAAGGACCCAGGGGGGCCAGAGGAGGAGGAGGCCGGGCCCAGGCTGCCAGAGGCCTCAAGTGCCAGGAAGAGGCAGCGCTGGGCCCTCCCTGAGCCTGTTAAAATAGCCTGAGCTCCTGGCCCACCTGCCCACGGCTGCGGCCAAGAGAATAGAGTAGCCACAGGCGCCACCCCCAAGCTGGACCAACTCCATGAGCAGCAGAGCTCCTAAGGGCCACTGTGTGCACATCTCCATCATCCTCACCCGCTTTAGCCTTCCTCGTGACGGCCCAGAGAGGGCAAGGCATCACCAAGGCCATCTAGCAAGCCTAGGTTAGAGCCCTGCGGTGGATCCGCAAGGAGTCAGGGGCCCCAAAGGCCCTATCCTTAGCTTTGAGGCCACTGTCTCGGGGTCCCCATCTGGACCTCCCCTCTCTGGACAACTAGGAGCCAGGACGCAGCCCCACACCCAGGCCCCATCTCCTCCGTCCTACAAGTCAGCCCACCAGCTCTCAGAGGTTGGGCTGAAAGGCAGCTCACGCTGCCCCCTGGCTGGGCTGACCTAGATCAGCAGAGAAGAACTCCAGTAAAAATCATCCAAACGCAGAAGCCGCTCCCTGCCTGTCCCCCTGGGCACTGAGCCCAGCCTGCGCCCAGACCCTCGATAAACCCCCCTGGGAGGGGACGACACCCGAAATGGGAGCCACACATTCCCCCCCTCCGCCCCATCTCTCCCAAGACCATGAGGAGAGAGCAGTCCATCCAAGCTGTCACAGCAAATAACTGCGGGTGAGGATGCTGGCCCGCTCCCTCCAGAGTGGCTGGACTGGGCCTCTGGAAGTCCTGCTCACATCCTCTTCCTCCAGGGGACCCTGAGCCCTGGCCCCACAGGGACTTGGCCTCCTTGGGCTCTTGCAACCTTGCTTCTATTTGCTGCACCCTCACCCCCAGCTCATTCTGCCTCTCAGACTAGGGTGGTGCCTAAGGGCTCAGGCTCTGGTCTTTAATTGCCTGCCGTTGGATCCTAGTTTCATTCCTTAGGAACTGATCTGGGTCAGTGACTGCCTCAGTCTTCCCATCTGTAAAATGGGACTATAGCAATAGCACCCATTTCCTGGGGTTATTGTGAGGTGATCTGCAGCACACGAAAAGGTACAGTGAGTGCTGATTGGTTCTGGTGGTGATCTTCTCACAGTGGTGAGCTGGTGACTGGGAGGGGGTGCCTGGGGGGTTCAGTAAGTTAAGCTTCCAGCTTCGACTCAGGTCCTGATCTCACAGTTCATGAGTTGGGCCCTGCGTCCTGCTCTGTGTTGACAGCTCAGAGCCTGGAGGCTGCTTCGTATTCTGTGTCTCCCTCTCTTTCTGCTCCTCCCCTGGCCACACTCTGTCTCTCTTTCCCTTAAAAAAAAAAAAAAAAAAAAACCTAAAGAAAAAAAAGTGAGATGACTAGTGGGGGTATCTGGGGGGCTTGGTCGGCTAAGTGTCTGACTTTAGCTCAGGTCATGATCCAATGGTTCGTGGGTTCGAGCCCCACCTCGGGCTTGCTACTCTCAGCACAGAGCCTGCTTTAGATCCTGTGTCCTCTTTTCTCTCTGTCATGCTCTCTCTCTCTCTCAAAAATAAGTATTTTTAAAATAAATAAAGTAGGGTGACTGGTATGCAGGGACACCCCCACATCCCTTCCCTTTTTCTGCCCCTTCCCAGCTGCCAGCATCAGGGCTGTGGCCCCCACCGCCCAGCCCCATGTTGAATATTCTGTCATTGCTTATTTGACTCACTGAGTTGGTGGGTGGGTACCAGCTACCCGTGGGGGACAGGGAGGAGTATCGATGGCCAGAGGGAGAAGAGGGGCTGTGTCCAGAGCCATCTCCTTCCCCAGGTCTGAAGACAGAGCACCAGTTGAGTGAGGGATGCACAAACGAACCTGGCAGGTGGTGGGAACTCTGATCACTGCAGGGTAGGGTGATTCTAGAGGCCAGACTGTGGCCAGCCTGGCTGCTTCCCAGCGACGGCTACCCAATAAACCCTCCAGCTGGGTGTGGATGAGCGAGCAAGCTACTGATGTCAGAGCAAAGGCTTTCCAGGACACTTCCAGCTGATGGCTGACAATTACCCACTTGCACGCCTCCCATGATGGGGAGCTCCTTCCCACCTCCCTTGAAAGTAGCTCATTTTTTCCTGGATGGCTCAGAGAGTTTGGGAGGTTTTATTTAGCTTGAGCTGAGTTCTGCTTCTTTTTAACTCCCATCTTTTGCTCTTAGCTTCGTCCCTGGAGCCGCCCTGGCCATGGCTGGCCTTCTCCTACACATTGTCCTGCTTAACCAGACAGGTTAAGAGCTTAGGGCCTGGGCTCAAGAGTCTGGGCGGGGCTCCTGGCTCTGACACTTCCTAGCAGTGTGACACTGTCCTCTCTGAGCCTCAGCTTCACCTTCTGCAAAATGGGTGTTTAAAAAAAAGGATCTTCAAAGAATGTTCTGGGTTCAGGTGCTTCTCAATACCTCATTTCCTTCCCTGTATTTGGGAGGGAGTGGTAGAAGCTGGCCTCAACCTACCAGGCTTCCAACACCCCTTTCTTAGAGGCCAATGAGGAGCCATGAAGACTTTAAATCAGGGGCATGGGCTGACTGGAGGCAATCTCCATCTGTTTTGTCACCAGACTTTCAATCAGGGCTAGAGGGACTCAGATGAGGCAAGATTCCTGTGATCAGGGACCCAGGGAGAGTTTCCCTGGAGTCTGACAGGACCCAGAGCTCGCAGATGAAGGCATGGCTCCTTGCTGAGAGCCTTGGCGACGCCACACGCTCTAGGCAGCAAGTACTCTGTGTACGCATGTGCTTCCTGGTGAAAGGCAGGCTTGTCTCCAGTCCCAGCCTCCGCACCAGCATGTCCACTGGGGGTCCAGCCAGCAGCCCACAAGTCATCTCCTCCTGAGAGCCTGGAGGTGACAGGCCAAGAGGGCAGGCACCCTTCCCAGCCGCCCAGGGAGAGACGAGACCCAGCTCCGGAGGCGATTCTCTCCGAGCCCCCCTTTCCATAGAAGATCAGAAGGAAAGAGAAGGACCAAAGTACACATCCTGCATTTCCTGGCCTAACCCAGAGCGCTGGACTCAGGTAAGGACACCTGGGTCTCAGCCCCAGCTTTCAGTGACACTCAGCAGGTCACTTAATTTCTGGGAGCTTCAATTTCTGTATCTATGTCATCTACATATCTATCATCCATCCATCATTATCTAGCTATTATCTATCATCATCTATCTATCTATCTATCTATCTATCTATCTATCTACTTACCTACCTATCTGATTAAAAGCCCTAATTGATTTTGAGGGGTTGTTACCAGCACCAAAGAAGAGAATAGACAGAAACCATAAAGCCCTTTCCCCATAAATGGAGTTATTATCTCTGTGCATTTGTGTATGGAGAGAATTCCAGGTAACACTTCAGTGAGGTGTGGAATCTTGGGCAAGATTCCGCCCCCCCCCCCACGACCCCTCTGGAACCTCAGTTTCTCTGCCTGCACAAATGCTGAAGTTCTTCCAGCCCTGACACGCCAGGCGGCGGGACCCTCCATGGGAAATGGGCGTGCTGACAGGCCCTCTGTGTCTGCAACATGATCTCCTCTCTCAGAGGACGCAGGCTCCCCCACCCCCACCCCCACCCCTGGCGCGGCTGGTGATTAATATGCCCTGAGTGGGGCTCCTGACCCGCTGTCAGGGACATCAAGGTAAGTGCCCCTCCACAGGCTGAGGGCTCCGTCGATGAATAAATAATAACAGTAGTGAAGTAATGGGATCCGGGGAGGCCGCTTAGGATAATGGAGCGACAGACGTGGCGTCGAGCCCCAGGGACCAGAGCGGCAGGAAAGGCCTTGGGAGGGGTGGCAGGAACACGGAATGTGCGCATCCCAGCAACTTGCAGTCTGCCGGCCATGACACTAAACCCCGTCCCCGTCCAGGGTGACTGCCACACAGCAGTTCTTATCATAGCCCTGAGCATCAGCTTTGGGAGCAGGCAGATTTGCTGCTACTTTGCCTGGCTGAGCCTCAGTTTCTACACTTGCACAATGGGCATTATAAGGAGAGATGAAGCAAGCCACTCGTATGGGGCTTACCATGCACTGGCTCATCTTGAGCCCCCTGATGGTACTAATTGTCCCTAAAGTGATGTTTCCCCTTTCAGGTCACTGAATTTTTAGCTCAAAATTGCCCTCTGGATCAGGCCAGGAAGAGATGGTGCCCATTTGCCAGATGAGGAGACTGAGGCTCAGAATGATGCCTGTCTTTCCAGAAACTCCTAGCTCTGCCCCTAGCCACATTTACCCAATACCAACCCAATTCCTGCTTAGGGCTCAGCTGTGTTTCTGGGATCTTAGATGATACCAGTGAGTCAATCTATGTCCCAGAAGATCTTACAGTCAAAGGGGAGGGGCAGGGGAGGCAAAGGGTATGTCCACCAAATAGGCTCCCAAATGAAAACCACAATAAGACATTGGCACACATATGCTAGAACAACTCAGTGAAACAGGTTGATGATACCTTTCATGTTGGCGAGGATGTGGGTCAACAGAACTCTCATGCTTTATTGGTGTACATGTAAAAAGGTAAAACCACTTCATAAAAGGTGATGTAATGATGTCTTAATAGTCCAAAATACAGCTGTCTTTGACCCAGCAATTCTCCTCCTAAGTGTTAGCCAAGAGAAATGAAAACATGTATGTCTACACAGACTTGTACACAAACATATATAATAGCTTTGCTTATGATGGCCAAAGTCCAAAAACAACCCAAACGTCCATCAATGGGTAAAAGATCCATAAATTATAGTCTATCTCTGCAATGGAATAGCACAAAACTATCGATACATAAAATAACAAGGATTAATCTCAAAAATATTATGCTAACCAAAAGAATCCAGACATAAAACAGTATATACCATATGATGAGTACTGTATGATGTTATTTACATGAAATCCTACAAAAGGGAAGTTGAATCATTCATGACAGAAAGCAGTGGCTTTCTGGGGCCAGGTTGGGATGGGCGAGACTGCAAAGGGCAGGAGAGAACTTTCTAGGGTAGTAGAAATGTTCTACATCTTGACTGCTGGGGTGACTACATGAGTAGATGTTTGTCAAAACTCTTAGAGCTCTCTATATTTATGGGCACATCTTATTGTGTATAAAGTTTACTTCCAAAAAGTTGATCAAAAAACAAATCAGGGCAGCTGGTGGCTCAGTCAGTCAAGCATCAGGTTCTTGGTTTCAGCTCTGGTCATGATCTCACGGTTCTTGGGATTGAGCCCTGAATCAGGCTCCATGCTAATGGCATGGAGCCTGTTTGGGATTCTCTCTCTCCCTCTCTCTCTCTGACCTTCCCCTGGCCTCTCTGTCTCAAAATAAATAAATAAACTTAAAAAAAATCAAAACAATACTCAAGCACCAAAAAAATAGAATTGCCAACCAGAGTAATCCAAACAGCTAGCCAATCCCAAAAAGCATAGGACCCTAAAGGCCGGCCAGCAGAAGCTCCAATATAAACACCCAGCCAGCAGGAGGTTGGAGGCTGGCTTAGAGGGACGAAAGAGCGTGCTCTCCCTGGGCTGGCCGAGCGGTGCTGGCATGGGGCGCAGGCCCCTCCCTGAGTGCTGGTGGAAGGACAGACCTTCCTCATGGCCCAGGCTTCTGCACCTTCCTCTGCAGGGAGGTTGGGGGGGGGGGGTGCTCTTCCAGCTCAGATCTCTAGCTGTCAATAACCCATGCAGCTTCTTCATGAGAATTCGAAAATTGTTCCTCAGCTGCGGTCTAGTGTGGCAAGATGCCTTTCTGCAAAGAAAAACGCTCCCCTTTTTCCAAACAGACACAGCTCCTTGCTTCTTGGCAATCAGAGCATGGACCAGATTTCAGCCCCCATGTGACCCTTGATCCAGGCCTTTGCATGAGGTTCATGCTGAGTCTCCACCTTGGAAACTGCTCTGCCCTGTCAGCCCTTCAGTCAGTCCCTGCCCCTCTCTGGGTCTCAGTTTCCTCATTTGTCAAATGAGACCAGTTTCATAGATCTAGTGAGATAAGAGAAAGGAAATTGCTTTGGGAAGTATGATATGCTTCAAAAGGGCCGGTTTCTCTCTAGTCCATTGGATGGGTGGGAGACGGATGGATGGATGGATGGATGGATAAAGTAATCTCTACATTCCAGTTCTATGTTCTCTGTACTCCCTGGAGCAGTGAAGGGCAGAGAGTGAGGCTTGGGGCCCACACCTCAGCTCTTCTGACCTCCTTTTTGTCCCCCTCCCCCAGCCATTCCCAGATGTGTCCATCCCCAGTTCATGATCATTTGGGCCGAAAATGCCTTGGGCAGCCTTCCTCCTCAGGTGAGAATGAGTTTGCCACATACAAGGTGGGAATTGAAGACAGGAGCCTGCACCTCCCCCAGCGAGGGTCCTCCCTCCATGGGGCGGAGCGCCATGGCTGAGCAGTTTCCTTTCCTAGGCCCTCATCTATAATGAGATAACTGATTATTCTAGCCTCTTAGTCTCTGTCTCCATAAAAGGACGGACAGAAATGAGACAATTAAAAGGCGGGTTCCCAGCCACCCTGGAGAGATTCAATGAATAATAACAGACTTCGAGCCTGTAGTCTGGCTCAGGCCTTGGGAACAACCGGGTCCAAAGAAGCTTAAAGGGCCCTGTGGAATGACTTAATTTTCTGGAGAACAATGGCCAGGAGGGAGAAGAAGGCGGGCCTTCCCGTTGCCAGGGTGATTGCAGAGTATCTCCCACGGGCGCTACTCTCCAGCCTACCCAGCCTGCTGCCCTAGGACCAGCGCCAGGGAGGCTGTTCAGACAGCAGGGTCTCTGCAGGCAGGCTGATCGGGGCCCTGCCCAAGCTGTGTGGCCTTGGGCATGTGTCTGAGCCTCTCTGTTTCTGCCTGTGTGTGATGGGTGACAATGGAGTGAACCTCACAGGCCCATCCCACCGGAGCACAGGTGAGATGCTCTGCTCTGTCTGGGGCAAGTGGTGGAGACCATGAAGCCAGTGGCACTGACCACTTTTGAGGGTGTCTGAGAGTCTTCAGGGCCAGGGGCAGGGTGGGGCCAGGGTAGGGGGGAGGTGCCTGTCGCCCTGACACCACGCATGCGTGGCCACACCCCCTTCATTTCCCCCCTGCAGCCCTACTGCTTTCACTGACTCAGAGCCTCTTCCCTCCCGCCTGAGAGCCCGCACAGGTGAGGGAGCTCCCCCAGGGAGCCAGCCTTTGCCTGCAGCCCCTTTGTGCTTCTCTGTGTCACAGAGAATCAGTGGGGAGAAGTAATGTGCCCGAAGGCCTGGGCACTGGAACTCAGGTCTCAGGACCCTGCAGCTGCGATCTTTGCTGTCCTTGCAGGCTCTGCTGATGTGCTTTGTACCTACAGACCTTTCCTGAGCCCCCCAGACTAGACAGAGCCCCTCTGCCGCGTCCTCTACGCATGCTGCGGCCCATCTCATTTACACTGACAGTTCTCCGTAATGTCAGCCTTGCCAGGACACAGGCCATCTCCCCAGTGCCGCGCACAGTGCCTGTGCAGAATGAACATTAATTGAGCTCCATCAAACGGTTCTTTGCCACGGCACCATGTCTTTCAGCTCCCAAGGGTGGGTTGGGGGCTCCCGCTCTGGAGTTGGGGAGGAGGAGGAGGGGTCAGAAGGACCCACAGGCAGGCTGTGGGCTTCCCAGCGATGGGGCCGCAGCCCTAGCGCTGACTCTGCACCGGTCTCTACCGATCAGCCACGGTGCTAACTGGGAAGTGCAGAAATCACTGCACACGGGTCCCATGGCAGAGAAGGGAAGACCGATGGAGAGCCAGGAGAGTGATGGGCCAATTAGGGAAGGTGAGTAATGAGCAGTGGATGTGCGGGTGTTTATTTAGTGAGCTGGAGGCTGGGAGGCTGAGGACGGGCCCTTGGATCAGTCTTAGACTGGCTCAGATTCTGGCGGGGAGAGACCTCCCATGCCACTAAGGAGACTCAGGAGAAGCCTTGTCTAGCCCCAGCCACCCCTGCCGCTACCGTAGTCTAGACTTGCTGGGGCACTTTCTGGAGGCTTCTGTGCTTAGACACTGTGGAGAGGGGGGGAGCTATGCCCTTCCCCTCAGAAGCTGGGTGTCCAGGGGCTCACCCCACACACACGACTTCCTCCCTCTTTGTCCCATTCCTCGTCTCCCGGCCTCGGGCCCCAGCGTACAGAAAAGAGCCCGGGCTGAGAGGCCAGGGCCCTGGATTTCAGACCCTCTGTCGGCCTCAGTCAGTGCAGCACTTGATGGCTTACCGAGATGGTGCAGCTAAAAGGACATCAGACCCTAGACCCACCTCACATAGTAGACAGATGGGAGACAGACTTCAGAGAGAGGAAAATCGAGACCCAGGCAGGGAAGGCAGCCGTGGGGTTGAGATACAACCCCAGATCTTCTGACTCCCAGGCCAGGGCTCTTTCTTCTTCTGAGCTCTGCTGCCTGCCCCCTTGGGGCCTCAGTTTCCCCATTTGAGCAAGAAGGTTTCCTGAAGGAGCATTGGCGTCCCTTGTGTGGAATGTCACCGACTCCTCAATGAGGTGGTCCAGAAGAGCTGTAGCTGTTGAGAGAGGCAGGGCCACACCCATGGGCCCTGGATCAATATCAGAGTGGGCGCAAAGGTAGGGCTGGGGGCCGCTAATCAACTTCAGCCTGGGCCCACCTACCCTGTGGGGGAGGGCAGCCAAAACCCAGTGGGAAGATGGGAGCAGAGATGATGGGCAGAAGACCTTGGACTCTTGGCTCGAAGCAGAAGCATCCCCCTCTTGGCTTGATGGTTTTCTCTGGGTGAAGAGAGAACACAGAGAGAAGCTTTCTCATTTTCCTTCCTGACCCTTCCCAGATGAGGTGGAGACAGCTCAGAGGTTTGAGAAGCGGGCGCACATTGCCCAAGGAGACGTGGTCTGCCTGTGACAGGTGCTCCACCCCGGGGCTGCTGGGGAAGAGGCCAGGCTGCCCTCCCCCAGGTGAGGCCCCCGGCTGGGGACACATTCCTGTGGGACAATCAGGCTGCCCAGCAGGAGCCAGCCTGCAAGGACAGCCCCCGCTCCTGCACACACGGCTGCGCTCATCCCCTCTGCCTGTCTTTCTCACTCAAGGATACAGGAATGCACCCTGGGGGGCACGAAAGGGGCGGGACTGATTCAAGGTCACACGGAAACATGGTAGCAGAGGCAAGACCAGAGGATGACCAGGTCCCCTTGCTGACTGTCTTGCGCCTCGCGGCAGGGACCTGGAGGAGGGAAGACACAGCCTAAAGCAGGAAACAACCACAGGCCTGAGCTGGGCTCAGGGCCAAGTCAGATCTGCTCTGTCAGCGGGAGGACGCAGCCTAAGCTCTCTGAAGGGTGCTCCCGGGAAATGGCCTTTGCTCCACAGGTCCTCAGGAAAATGCTAGAGATGACTGACACCAGGCTATGTAGTGGAGCCCCTGGGAAAAGTCTCTGGAACAATCAAGCCGTAGGAGAACTGGGGAAGGAGAATGGAGGGGAGAGAGGGGGATGGAAAAACCTGGAGAATGGCGGAAGGTGCTACTCATACCCCTACATGGCAGCTGTCCTTGCAGGCACCTCGGGGACCCTGGGGGACCCTCACTAGCAGTGGCCGCTGGTGACTTTCCATCACCGACCGTATCATGGTGGCCCCCACGTGTTACCCCCCCTAAGCCCAGTGTGCTAGAGAAGGTGAAGGATGCAGATCTGGAAATGTGAGACGCAGCTGTGACAGGGAGCACACCCGGTGGTGAAATTGCCTACGGCTGGGACCCTTTCCCTTGCCTCCCCCACCATCCGCAGGTGACGGAGACATCACCTCCTCAGGGAAGCCCTCGCTGACCTCCCAGACTGGGGCAATCTGGCAGATTATCTGCTCTCAGAGCACCATGTAAATCTCCTTCCTAGCGTGAATCCCAGGTAGAATTATGTATTCATTTGTGTGATCATTTGACTAATGTCTGCTTCTCCCCCAAAGACTTTTCTTTGTAAGGACAGGGCAGGGGTCATTTTCATTCAGACCCGCATGCACAGAACCGTTGCGCAGGGCCTGGCAGATGAGCTGTGATAAGTATCCATTGAACGCGAGCAAACGAAGGAACAACATGTGGTCAGGGAGAGGGTCCGCGAGGGTTCCCGGACACCGGTGGCATTGTGGGAGTCTGTGCTGGCAAGAATAAGATGCATGCTGGGTAGAAAAGAGCTTCCCAAAGCAAAGGCCAAGCCAACCCCCTGGGATGGGGGTCTACAATTGGGGTGGGCTTGGTGACTCAGGAAGAGATGCCTCCAAGCTCCATTTAGTTCACTCCCCCATGTCCTAATCCCAGGAAAATGGGTCTGTTCTAGCCCCCGGATTCCCAGACTCCCCCAGACCAGGCTCCTAGCCCTGGCTCCAGCCCCTTTGGGGTAGCCAAAGAGAGAAGTTCATCCACAGGACAGGTCACCCTGTCCCCTGGGTTATTGGGGACCCATCTATGACAGACACTAAATTAGACGCAAAGATCGGCACATGCTGGGCACATTCCCGTGGGTTCATTCGTAGCGTTGTCTCCAGACTTCTTTGTCCAATCGTCCAATTTTCTTCCTTCCATGACCTCGGCCAACCAGCTAAGCCATTTACCATGGATGTGGTATCACAGCCTAGCTCCCTCCCACACACCGGATGGCCACTTGTACCACACGCACGAGAGGATTCACCCTCAACACGTTCCTTTGGGCCACCTGAGCGGGACTGTGGTGCGGGGCTAGAACTGACATGCTGGGCGGGTCCACATGTTTTCCTGCCCATCAGCTCACCTTAGAGAACTTCATATGTGACCATAAGTCCGAAGTGAGGGAGATTGTGTTGGTACAGGGTGAGTTTAAGCCACCTTGTCATGTGATCTCCTTGGGCATCTTAGCATGTGTGATGTTCCTCTAAGTCGGGAGAATGTACCACCCCCTAACCGCCAGCAGTGAGTTCCGGGTTCCTTCCTGGGGGTCTGCTCTCTAAGGTATGTCTGGCATTTAGCTTGGTCTCCCCTGGAAGCAGAACCCAAGAAAGGGCTTGCTTGGAGATGGCTTGGGGGGGAGGTGATCCCAGAGAGCAGGTGCAAGGGACAGAGTAAGCAAAAGAGGGAAGAAGGCAGCCAAGACGCTGATATGCTATCAAACCGGAAATTGCCACAGGTAACTGGGACTCCATCAAAGAAGCCCTATGAAGCGGTTCAGAACTGTCTTCCAACAAAATAAACATGGGAAATGTTAACCCATCACCTTTCAGCTCCCAGTGGTTGTGGGTGGCCCTATGGGCATTCGCTGCCCCCAAACACACATACACACACACACACACACACACGTACACACACGTACACATACAGGAATGCCATGTGGATTCCACACCATGGTGAGTGGGCATTACTCACACCTGGAGTGAGTCACTGTCAGGTGGCATCTGCGGGAAGTTGGTCAGACCTGTGCAGATGGGGTCGCCTCAGCAGTGGCTGCAGGGAAAGGTGTAGCCAAGTGCTTCGAGGTGTGGAGGTAGATGTTTACACTGGGGACCAAGGCAGGGCTGGGGGGCTGCCAATCTACCACAGGCTGAAATCCTGGGCCTTCCCAGGTCTGTCCACCCCCATGAGTGTGACATCTCTGTGCAAAGAAGCCCCAAGAATTACTCAGGGGGAGGGGAGGGCAGCCAGAGGCTGACCGGAGGGAGGGTCTGCCCTAGCCCTGAGGCGGGTGCAGTGGGTGACAGCGGAGCTCCTGGGAAGGGACCTCTCTCTGACTTTGAAAAATGGTCCCATTCTCCCTGTCTCGCCATAACCAATGGAGCCTGGTCAGGAGCTGCTAGCAAGGCCCACACGTCAGCTGTAAGACCAGGAGTTGCCCAGAAAGCCCCGCCCCCCGCCAAAGCAGACCTGTCCCATTGGCATTCATTAACCTAGTGCTAATGGAGCAGCCTGGCACTCAGTAGGCGCTCAGTTAATGATGGTTGGTACTACTCTAACAGGACAGGGATAGTAGACGGGGGTTTCCTGCTGTCCAGAGAATGATGTGCAAGGCCCACAGCTAAGAAAGGAGGGGCAGCAAGGGCCCACACATCCTGGGGCCACAGATGGGGCCCCAGCTCCCAAAGGGCTCTCGACGACATGCCCAGGCAGCAGACCCACCTGCCCACGCCACTGCCAGCCACTGAAAGGAGGGGGTATTCTCCATCCCAGGGGCCAACGATGAGGAGGAAAGTAAGATAAGCACTGAATTCAAATGGGAGCCTACAGGTTTAAAAGGAACAGCCTGACTTTTCAAGAATAGGAGTGAGACTATTTCATGAACAAGCCAGGAAGACATGGCTAACGGAGCTTGCTCCTCCGGGCTGTGGGCGCTAACAGAGCACAGTCCATTATCGGAGAAAAGTTTAAACCTTGTCATGGTTACATCCTCATGAGTGGACACCCCTCACTAAACATGGCTAACATTAATTAATTAATTGGTGTATTCCTTGAGTACCTGCTAGGGCCCATCCCTTTACCAGATAGCCCGGGGATGCATAGTCAGAGAACTTAGCCTGGTGCCTTGAAGCTCCCAGTCTGCTTGGAGAGGGGATCTAGCCTTGTACCTCAGATCTTAGCCAGGCAACCTGGGTGTCTGAGTATCCCCAAAACTGGGGCTCTGAGGACCCCCACTGAAGTAGCTGCCAAAGGCACTAAATTCCAGAAAGCCCTCTGAAGAGTGACAGGGGTAGAGAGGAGGCAGATCTGTAGCCCACACCCAGGGTGGCATGGGGAGGTGATGTGCCCCTGGTCTTGGAGCAAAGTGCAGCTGAGCCGGCTGGTCCCCAGAACTCCACAGTCCCTGGTTCAACCATCTCTGGTGGGGCTGGTCATGCCAGCTCACTGTGCCCCGTGCATTAGGCCTACCTTTCTCTCAGCTTCTAGAAGTAGGATGGTGAGTGGGCAGATACCCTGTGGATTCAGGGAGGCCAGAGTCTGTATCGGTCCTGCTCCCCACTCCTGCCTTACAGCCCCTCCAGAATGGGACTAGCCCCTCATCTCCAGCCTCTGACATCTGACCATTGCTCCCTGGCAAGGTAGCTGGGTGTCAAGTGGTTTAATTCTTAACAATGCACTCACCTTCCTGTAGAAAGTTGGTGCATAGGAGGTACTCTCAGCCTTAATTGACCTCCACTCTAATTTGATCTGTACTAACTGGCTCTGTGGCTTTGGCAAGTGGCTTTGTCACTGGGCCTCAGTTTCCCCATCTGGCCCACGAGACTGACCCCACCCAGGTCCCCTCCACGGCCAACACCACTAATAATTCTCTCCCCTTTGCAATGTGAGCCCCACCACGGGGCCTTGTGTTTGTCTTGTCCGCTCTGCGATCTTAAGGACCTAAAACAGAGCCTGGCACATAACTGGCACTCAAGAAACACTTGTCCAGTGAATGGATGACTTAACAGCTACTTATTACATGCATATTATGAGCCACACTCTGGGCTGAGTGCTCATGCACAATCTGAAGTTAGACTACAAGTAGGGGGAGATGCCAGGGGGGACGGGGTGGGGTTGGGGGAGCCTCCCCCAGGGAACCCTGACGTCACTCCTCCTGCCTCTCCCCAGCCTTAACCTAACAGGTCCAGCTGAGACTGTGGCTGGCCTAGGGTCACTACGGAGTTTGGAAGGTAGCTGTAGTGTCCTTCCCAAGTCATGGTCAAATCTTCCTTGTCTCCCTTTGAGAAGGAGAGTACAACTTTATCTCAGATATTATGTACCCAGGAATCTTATTGCATTCTCCCAAGAACTCTAACAAAGACAGAGAAACAAACTGGGGAAAATATAGGCAAAATATCAGAAACAAAGAGCTAATAGTCTTACTATAAAAAGCCCTGCAAGTTAAGGGGCAAAACAAAGATTGTCCACATTCAAGAGGCCAATGAGCCAGAAGGAAGATTTTAAAAAATCAACTCCACTAATCATCTAAGAAAGGTGAATAATAACAGGATGCAATTTATCACCTCGCAAATTGGCAAAGCCTGTAATAAACTCTTTGTTGGTCTGAGTGCCAGAATGAGAACCTCGTAGGGCGCCTGGTTGGCTTTGTTGGTGGAGCGTGTGACTCTTGATCTGGGGGTTGTGGGTTCGAGCCCCAGGCTGGGTTTAGGGATTACTTAAAAATAAAATCTTTAAAATAAAAAGAGTCTTATGATGGTACACTGAGTTCAAGGAAATGCTGGGCTGCCTTCTCAGGGCAATTGAACAGGAAGATTTGAAAATGTTTCAAATGTACATACTTTTTAATCCAGGGATCTTATTCCTAACTATTTATCTAAAGAAATGCCTCCAAGGTGTTTCTCTAAATGCTGATCAGGGTTATTACTAAATGCCTGGCTGTCTGACAATAAAGGATTAGTCAAATGAGCCACGGTGGCTCCCTACACTGAGATACCATGAGCCTTAAAGAATGACGTATACATACATTCACATATTTAGACCATCTTTAAAAAGACTCAAGAAACCGGTAACAACAGTGGGCTCTTTTGGAGGAAAATGAGGGGTGGGGAACAGGATTGGAAAGGAAATTTATTTTCCATTCCAACTTACTGTACTGTTTGAATCATGAATTATGTGCATGTACTATCCATTAAAAATAAAATAAATTAGGGGTGTCTGAGTGTCTCAGGCCATTGAGCCTCCAACTTCGGCTCAGGTCATGAGCTCGCAGGTTGTGAGTTCCAGCCCCCCGTCAGACTCTGTGCTGATAGCTCGGAGCCTGGAGCCTTCTTCAGATTCTGTGCCACCCTCGCTCTCTGCCCCTCCTTGGCAATCGCTCACTCTCTCTCTCTCTTTCTCAAAAATAAATAACATTAAAATTTTTTTAAAAACAAAAAAATAAAATAAATTAATGTTTAGAAGACCAAATGATCTAGAAATATATTTTTGTCAGAAAAATAGACTTTGGATGGCTATCCACACAGATATTCATTAACTGTGCGTATTGCAAAGAAGAAACTCTCACCCTCTCCCTCTCTTTGGCTCCTCCTCCTGCCCCCTTTCCTCTCTTCCACCCATAAGGGAAGAAGAAATGGTCCAAGCCCAGGGTATTTAGGGGCCAGCTTCCCTAAAGGGCAAGTTCACTGCACCGAAAAGCCACAGTGTCTGTGTGAGCTCTGTGTCCCATTTCCTCCATGCCTGCCACTGACTGCGGAAGGTGGGCTGTACCTGGGAGAGAGCTGGCTCAGACTTCAGGGGAGAAGGAGCAGAAAGCCCTTCAAGGCTCCCAAGCCTGGAATCCCCATGCTAACCCTTGCCAGAGCACTGCATTTATTAATACATTTGTAAATAG
Source organism: Hyaena hyaena (assembly GCF_003009895.1). NCBI lineage: Eukaryota > Metazoa > Chordata > Mammalia > Carnivora > Hyaenidae > Hyaena > Hyaena hyaena. Next base: position 24,477 of record NW_024080705.1, read on the forward strand.
AGTGGCACGGGGGATCCGAACAGACCTGTATTTCTCAGACACAGCTCTGTGTGGGCTGAGGGTGGAGAGGACCACGATCTGGGAATGTCTGCATGCTTGGCTCTATCTAGTATCACAATAGCCCAGAACCTTCACTCTGGGCTCAGAACAATTCTCTCTGGGTAGTGGGACCCTAGGATATTTTCATTGTTGTGTTCATGCAAATCTGCACTTTATAATCTTTCCATTATTTAGCAGTTTTAAAACATTTTTCCAAGAAAAAGAGGAGGAAACCAATTCCCGCTCGGACAGCCTTACTGAAGACAGGGTCTTGGCAGTGTTTTTTACGAGATAGACACCTGCCCCCATGGCTTCCTTTTTAATCAGGTCATCGAATTCTCCTAAGAAGTCTTTTGTGGACATCAAATTGCCTCTGTGCTTGGAGGGGATTAGGAAATGCCAGTTTTGATCCCAGGGGATTGGTTTTTGGAAGAACCATGACTTCTGAAGTACAGAGGGGCTGAGAGAGGGCGTTCGAGTCAACACGTATTAATGCCTGACATTTGTACAACGTCCCGTGATTTACAGAGAGCAGCCACATCCATTATCCCCTTTGATCCTCCCCGAAACCCTGGGAGAGGCAGGGTTTCCTCCGGGAATGGGAAAGGAATTAGTAGTAGTCCCATTTGACTCACAGGGAAACTGAGGCACAAAGAGGTTAACTGCCCAAGGTGGTAGAACCAGACTGGCTCCGCATTCTACACCGTCACCCTAGATTCCTCTCCAAGCTTGAACCTCAGTTTCCCCATCTGACAAATGGGAGAAAAATAGTACCTGCTGTGCTAGGTGCATAGGGTTGTTGTGAGGATTGAGTTAATGCACTGCATGTGTTAAGACAGTGTTGGGCATAAAGTAAATGTTCAATGAGTCAACTGTTATTAAAGGTGCCACTCCAAGTCCTAGGCTTGCTCGGCCAAGCTGCCCCCACATATTCATCCAGTGCCTCCTCCACACAGGGCTCTCGGAGGGCAGACAGTTAAACCAGATGCCGGGCTGCCTACCAAGGGGCTTGCCCTCTAGCAGGACAGAGAGGCACGTACTCACTCCAGCTCAACAACAACCAAGGCTTTGAGACCTCAGAGATGGGGGCTTTTATTCTGGCTCAGGGAGGGCTTCCTGGAGGAGGTGCTAGGGCTCCTGGCTGATGTGGTCCTCCAGGTTCCAGAATGGGTTTCCCGCACTGGGATGTGCGGGGTGGCCTGACGGTGATGGTCCATTCCTGGCCAGGGTAAGGGCACCCATCCCCCCAGCACAAAGCTGTAGGTAAATCATGGTTTGGGAGAGGCTGCTTCCTGGGTGGCTTTTCCTGTTGCAAACCAGGTGAGCAGGCTGGATGTAGTGACGAAGCATCTGTGGGGTCAGATAGAGAGGACAGAAAGGCACAGGCGATCTCTCCCTGCCCCTTCTTGCCCAAACCCCTGCACACCCAGCGAGATTTCCAGTCAGGGCTCCCTGTTTGGGCACACACCTGAGTCTGGATGAAACCTGATTCAGAGACAGATGATGAGCTGGGGGCGTCCCCTTCCCCTTCCTGAGCCCGTCGCCTGGCGTTGCTGTCAGCTTCAACATGGGCACTACCTACACCTTTCAAGACTGGCTCTAGGGAAAGGCTCCCGAGAGCTGAATGCCACCTAGGGCAAAGCCCCCACTTCCCTTGTGAGTGACCGCTGAGGAGTCCTTAGATCTGAATAGACACACAGCTGACCCTTAATCAACTCGAGGTCACTGCTTCTCTGTGAAACCCAAAGGAGCACCCTGTCCTGCTTACAGCCATGTAACCTTGAGCAAGAAGGCTAACCTCATCTGTGGGATGTATGGGAAGGACCCAGTTCACTCCTGTTGTCCTGGCACAAGGAATAGCCCTTTCCAGTCTCAAAACTGTTCTGGTTTGGATAAGAAAGCATGAGGTCTGCCTGTGATGCCCATCACCTGGGCATCGCCCTCTACAGCCCTTCCCTGGGGAGCCAACGAAATAAGTCACATGCAAGGCTTTGTGCTTTGTTGATCTGTGATACGCTCCGTCAGGGAAGGAATTCAAAGTCAGTACTGTGGGGGCGTCTGGGTCACGCACTCAATTAAGTGTCCAACTCTTGATTCCGACTCAGGTCATGATTTCACGGTTCGTGAATTCGAGCTCCCCATCCGGCTCTGTGCTAACAGCGCGGAGCCTGCTTGGGATTCTGTCTCCTTCTCTCTCTGTCCCTCCCCTGCTCGCTCTCTGTATCTTTCTCAAAAATAAATAAGAATAAACTTTAAAAAAAAGAAAAAGAAAAACTCAGTATTGTGTTTTTAAAAAGTTAGTGTCTTAATTTAATATCTTAAAAAAGAGGTGCTTTTAGTATCATGATCACTAACGTTCCTTTGGTTAATTTCGCTGGCATTTTTTCTTACAAGAATATTCCATGTGGTTAGTTCAGCTTTACTGGCAACTCCTTCATACTTCAGGCAAAATTAGCCAAACTGACCTGGAGGGGAAGGGGCTGGCCCACCATGTGCCTTCGGACCTAAGAGACTATCATCTTGCATCAGCTGCATGTTTTACAATGGCCTTGCAGACAAATTCCACAATCTACTAGCTTCTGGAGTATTAAAAGTACAGCTCTCCTCACCAGGACTTCCTGCTGGAGTGAGCTCCAGCCAATTGTTAAGTTTTCAGAAATTTTGAGAGCCAGTTGACCTTAGCTTAATGGCTGGAAATGGACCACAGTGAGATACTTACACCATGGAAATCAGCAAACACTATGAAACAAGGCTCTTCCTTCCCTCCTCCTTCCCTCCCCCATTTCCTTCCTCCGTCCCTCGTTTCCTCCCTCTGCTCCCTCTTTTCCTCCTTCCTTCCTTCCTTCCTACCTTCCTTCCTTCCTTCCTTCCTCCCTCCCTCCCTTCCTCCCTCCCTCCCTCTAGAGCTGGTTGTTAAATACTTACAGCACACCACTGCTGAAGCTTCCAGCAACCAGTGACAAAAGCCTAAGAACAAGGTCTCAGTTGACTCCCAAAGCTAACTTGTATACTGCCTGATTTCATTTCTCTCCTGATTTCTTTCCAGCCCTGGGGTCGGTGAGATCTCTCTTTGCCGCGGAACCAAGGAGGGAGGGAGACAGCAGGTTGATGTAAAACGAGATATGTACCTGCAGTTTGGGAACTTTCCAGGCTTCAGAGGTCTGACTTAATGGGCTGGGCCTCCTTGGTGTCCGCTTGCTGCGTTTGTGTCGGCCCTCCTGTATGCCCGGCTGTCCTCACTGTCTGAGATTTACGGGGCGTGACTGCAGGTGCAGCAACTCAAGCACCCTGGCCCCTGGCATGGGTGCTGGCTGCTGTACACAAAGTGGGGAGGCAGCGGCCACGACCCTAACACCCTAGCCCCCGCCCTAGAGGGACGGCCACACTGGGTGGAGGGGAGACCGTGACTCTGGTCCCTACGCCCCAGTGCTGTGGCCTCCCCTCTCTGTGGGTCTCTGTCTGCCTTTCCGAAAAACAAGAGGAATGAGAAGACAATCTCTCAGTGGTCACCCTGGGAACTCTTCTTGGGGTCAGCACTGGGCTCACTGGGGAAGAAGTGTTGGTCTGCCCCTGGGGAGTGAGGAATGCGACCCCAAGGAACAGGTTAATGTCACAAACTGTGCCCATGGGAGAGCCTGGGTCCTGTCCATGGAGCCAGATGCTGGGCTCGAATTCACGAACCGTGAAATCATGACCTGAGCTGGAAGCAAGAGTGGGCGCGGTGAGGAAGCCCAGTGCAGGGGGCCCTCGGAGTGGCAGGGGGACTTGAGAGCTCGGCATAATTAGGGGCGGGGAATGTCAGGTCCCAAGGAAAGGGCAGAGGGTGGGCAGGCTTGCGGTGAGGAAGTTCCGGAGGCTGACCCTGGTGTGGGAAGGAGGAGATAAAAACAAACTAGGGGACCATGTGGAGCCAAGACAGAGGAGGAGAAAAAGACATGGCTAATGGGCCTTTTCTTGTAGATTTCTACTGAAGCGTAACGTATAGAAAGTGCGCAAATGGTACGGTCAGGGTCAGGGAGATAGCACACAGTGCAGACTCCAATCAAGTGATCAAGATACAGGCTGCAGATCAAAAGGCAGATCACAGCAAGCACCCTGAAGCCCTCCTGCCCCGCTCCATGCCCTTCCTTCCCCGCAAGTTCACCACGGCCCTGACTGCCAGCACCAGCCTCTTTTCAGCTGTGCACCATCCCGTAAGCAGACTCATCCGGATGAACTGTTACTTTCAGCCTCATTCACTCAACATTTTCTCTATGAGACTCAGCCAGGCTGTCACGTGGAGCTATAGCTTCTTCATTCTCTTTGCTGTAGAATATTTGCCCATCAGTTCTGCATGGTGGACATGAGGGGGGTGCCATCTTTGGCTATTATATACAGTATCGCTCTGAGCATCCTTCCATTGAACACACGCACGGATGTCATCTGTTGGGTCTGTACCCAGGGGTGCAATCACTGGATCGGAGTAAGCCTATGTTCAGCTTTAGGAGATACCACAGAGCAGGTTTTTACATAGTTGTACCAGTTCAGCCCCCACCAGTGGGAGGCCAGACCCAGCTGCTCCACATCTCAGCCCACACTAGTAATGCCTGTCTCTTTCTTAATAGTCACACTGGTGGGTCTGAGGAAGTGACTGCTGTCTCATTCATAACATCCCCAGTAAAGTCCATGTTGCCAGCGGATGCCCTTGGGCGAGCCATTCTTTGGGGCAAGTCAGTGGCGTGCCAAGCTCAGCCTTAAATGAGCCATTGAAGGAAGACAGAGGCTGTTCTCAGGATGTGGAACAGAGGTGAAAGGGGAGGCTGACCCCTCAGGTCCAGGGGGAGATGGCTCCACGAAGCCCCCTTACCACTCTCCAAGGACCTCAGAACTGCCTGTTCCCATCACAGTTTGGTCTTCTGGAAGCTGCCTTCTGTACCCCTTATCTCCCCAGTTTGCAGGCTATCCCCATCTCTGTGGCTCCTGCCCCTTCCTTGTTAACTTTAAGCTCTCCTACCCCAGCACCAGGCCAAGGGGATGAGGTGACAGTGGTCAACCTCAGTTACTGTCTGGCCTCAGCACCATATGTAGGTCAAAAGTCCAGCAGGACCTCAGGCTACATTAATAGAGGCATGGTGCACAGGACAAGGAGGGGACAGACCCACTCTTCTAACTCCAGGGCTCAGGTCATGGCTCCCCTCTGCTTGGGGGCCACGGAGGTGATGTCCATAGTGGTGTGTCCAGGAGGAGAGGGGACTCAGGCCACTCAAACAGTTGAGAAGCATTTCCAAGCACCTTCTGAGTGCCAGACTCTGTACCAGGTGCTCAGGGACACCTTTGAAAAGAGGGACCAAGATCATGCCTTGTGGTGTTTCAAGCTGAGTGATAGTTTTAAAAAACTGGAACCAGATAACTTCAGGAATTATCTAGAACTGTGATGGAATAGAAGGAGGCCGCTCTGGTAGGACAGCAGCTTCAGGTGGGGGTTGGGGGTAGGTCAAGGAAGAGGGAGACACAGGACAGGAGATGGGGAGGAGAAGGAGCCAGACATAACTGTCCGGGGAAAAGAATTCCTGGGAGAAGGAACAGCCCATGCAGAATCTTAAGGCAGGGAAGACCTGAGAACTTTCTAGAAACTAACAGAAGGCCAGCAAAGCTCCAGGGTAGGGGGTGTGGAGAGAGTGCCGAGGGGGGAAATAGAGAAGGTAGTTAGGAGCGGGCTCAGGCAGAGCCTCAAAGGCCACCCCAAATTTTATTTGGCTGAATAAAGAGGCTGAGTATTACTCTAGACACAACCCAAAGCCTCTGAAACATTTAGAGAAGATGTGGCAGACACGCTTCACCACACCCACTCCCTCAACCCCCCCCCGCCTTCCCCCCTCTACTCCCACTGCCCCCCTTGACATCAACATTAGGGCACGCCTCTGGTTCCAGCCTCAACCTGGTGCGCCTCCCCCTGACTGAGCCCCCATCGAGCACATGTGGCTCACCCCACACCAACCCCATTCTGCTCCGGGGCTCTCTCTGATACTGGGGGAGCCCCCTAAGCCTGCACAGGAGCTTAACCCAAAAGAGCAGGGGAATTAACTCCCCAAAAGCCACCCTAAGCTAATGGGGACAGAGGCAGTGGATAAATGGGCCATCCTTATGGAACAATCCAGAAGGGAATTCTGCATGTTTCTTGGAGATCCAGCAGAAGTCTCCATGACTCACGGCAGCAACCACAACAGCACACTGTTGGGTCAGCCCCTCTTCCTTCCCCTTCTGTCTCCAGAGACTTCAGAGATGCTGCCTGGGACCACCTCCCCCATCCACTAGCTGCTCCCAAGCCCTTGTCACAGCCCCTGCTTTGGGGGCAGCCTAGGTAAGAGATGAGTCAAGGACACCATGTGACCAAGACTTATTTCTGCTGGGTGGAGAATGGCAGGAGGAGGAAGACTGGCAGGAGCCATCCTGCGATTCTGGGAGAGACCGCGGTGGCCTGGATCGTGGAGGCGGAGGGGGTGGTGGTGAGCAGTGGTCAGATTCAGATGTGTTTTGAAAGCTGGAAGACAGGACTTGGCCATGATTTGAATGTGCTCAACCAACAAAACTCTGAGGCTCCGGGAGACCGGGGTGACACCCCTCCCCCCAGTGTGAAAGATTATTTCAGAGATTAAGAGGGAGGGCAGTGGGAAGACAGCCTTCCTAGGCTTTGGTGATGGAGAAGGGTGTGCGCTGAGCATCGTCGACCGTTTGCCAAGCACACCTCACATACCCGCTCTGTGTGGCGGCTGAGCACTTGATTGAGCCCTGCTTAGTAAGTGTAAATTACACGCCAGGTTTCTAAGATTTCATATTTTAAAAAGCATGCAAAATGTCTCATGAATACCTCTTTACATTGATTACATTTTTTTATTTTTTTAATGTTTATTTTTTTGAGAGAGAGAGAGAGAGTGAAAAGGGGAGGGTCAGCAACACAGAATCGGAGGCAGACTCCAGGCTCTGAGCTAGCTGTTAGCACAAAGCCCGACACAGGGCTTGAACCCACAAACTGTGAGATCATGACCTGAGCCGAAGTCGGATGCTCAACCGACTGAGCCACCCAGGTGCCCCTACATTTTTTTTTTAAGTTTATTTATTTTGAGAGAGAGAGAGAGAGAGAGAGAGAGAATCTCTAGTAGACTCTTCACTGTCAGCTCAGGGCCCGATGTGGGAGTCAATCTCACAAATCATGAGATTGTGACCTGAGCCAAAATCCAGAGTTGGATGTTTAACTGACTGAGCCACCCAGGCACCCCTACACTGACTACATCTTAAAATAACATTTTGGACCTGTCAGATTAAATAAAATATATTGAAATTAATGGCACCCATTCCTTTCACTTGTCTACTGTGGCCGCTGGAAGAGATCAAATGATCTGTGTATCTTGCACTGGCGGCACATTATATTTCTACTGGCTGGCACTGGGTGAGAGGCCGTGTGTCCACGTCACATCTGTGCCTCACAGCATCATGTAAGACAGGCTGTCCCTGCCCCCTCCCAGATGGCAAGGGTGAAGTTCAAGGAAGTGCAGGACCTTGGCCAGAGTCTCAAAGTCCATGCTATTCCTATGCCGTGTGGCGTTGCCTTAAGAGGCAGTGGTTTTGTGTACGGGAGCCATTCACATCCCAGCTAAGGTTCAAGTAGTGTAGGGGGCACGTTTGGGGTAGGTGACCTCGGAGATGCTGCCCAGCCCTGAGGCCACGCTTTGCAGGCAGTGGAGTGAGTTAGGGGCCCTTCTCCCTCTTCTACTGTCCCTCAGAGGGCTCCTGACTCCAGGGCTACAACTCAGCCCCACGCCCCCACCCACTGGACTACACCCACCCTCTCCCCACCATCAGTCTCCCACATAATTTATGGGAGCCATCAAAGTTAATTAATGCTGTAGTTACAGAGCCATCCCAATGTAATTACTGTATAATTGGATTATAACTTAGGTAATGTCCCACAGAGTGCGCCTCCTGCTTATACCAGAACGCCAGGGCTTTTTACCCAGTGATGGATGGGGATGTTGGGGCCAGATGGGGAGACCGGGAGACTGTGTGAGGCTGGGCTGTGTCACCATGAAGAGGGCATGGCTCGAGGGACACAGGGCCCTGGAGCCCTGGAGGGGAGAGGGGCACATGTGTGAGAGGCATTCTGCTCTCCGAGCCTCCAGCCTTCCATCCGCATGACTGGCTGGGCCACCCACAGCCCTGGCCGCCCCTGCACCCTTCTGTCCCCGCTCCTGGTAATCTCCAGCAGGGGTCCCACCTGCCACGCTGAGGGCGGGACCATTCCGTGTGAACTGCTCGAGTCCCCTGCCCCACCCCAGTCTGCCCCCCCCCGCCCCTCCCAAGTGGGGGATGCCATACCTCACATGGCAGGGCTCTGCTCCCCGGGCATCTGGCCACAATTCATCAGGCGGGGAGAAGAGTGGCCAGTCAGTCACAGAGAAGAGCAAACATGGACCACACAGTCATCATCTCAGAACTCCTGCTGAGAGGTGACAGATAACACAGGCCCTCCACTGCCCGGGACCACGACAGCCTTCTCGATCTGGGTGAGGCCGGCTGCTTCATGCTTGGTGGCCATGAGCTTCAAGCACAGCCAGGCCAGCCTTCACAGCCTCACCTGTGCGGGCCGCGTGGTCCCCCCCTCGGGCAGGCCCAAACTCTTCAGAGCCTGTGTCTTTACGCCTTTGCAGTTTGTGGTTGGAAGCAGCCAACTCCAGACAGCGTAAGCGGAAATGGATTTCCTAGAAGGTCAAGGGCAGACTCAGGAGGCCACGGGCCAGGCTCGGGAACAGAGTTCCAAGGGATACAAGAAAGAGAAGGCGGCAAACAGCAGTGACCCTATACTCATGCTCCAGGAGCCGGCAGGTGGTGGGTGGGAGAGGGATGTGCTCCCAGCCAGCCCTCTACCAAGGTCAAAGCTCCCACGGGAGGCCGCTCCTACCGCTTCTCTCTGCAGGTGCATCAGCATTCCTCCGGCTGCCCCTCAGGCTGACGTGGAACAGCCCCCGTGGGGGATGGTCTCAGGCCTTAAGTCACCCTTGCTGGCTTCTTAACTCTGCTCGTATAGATACATGGTTCGCACTCCACCGTCCCCGGGGCCCCTAGGAGTGTGCCGTCCATCTCCCGCGGAAGCCTGAGGCATGAAGGCTCCCCGCCACTGTTCCGATGACATCGCCGGCCCTGCCAACCTACCTTCACCCGCCACAGATCCAAAGTTGGTGGGGGGGTCTCGTTGGTCACCTTGGCTCTCTGCTCGTCTCCTGACTGTCCCTACCTAGGGTGGGTTGAGGGGAGATTTATCCCCTCAGGGTCTGACGGTGAGTGCCTGGAACTGGCCTTCTTCTAAGACCTGACACAATAAAGATGGGCTGTCAAATAAGCCTCATTTCTTGAGGCAGCCGCAGCCAGCCTCTGTCCCCTGCCCCCCCCCCCCGGGGTGTTTTGGCTCCCTGGAAGGAACTCTTCTCACTGCATGCTGCTGGCCCAGCACATATGTGAGAAAGACCCTGGACCTGCCCGTGTGGAGTGTCCACCCTTCAACTTGGGGTGGCCACTTCTGGAGAAGCATTTATTGAGCAACTTCTATGTGCCAGGCTGGGTAACGGGCACCAGGATAGAACAGATCAACACCAGATATTTCAGCCATCAGAGCAACAGATGCCAGGTATCTGGTCACAGGTGACACCTGAAACAGGTGACACCTGAAACAGGTGACACCTCTGCTGTGACCTGAGGATGAATAGGAGCTTGGGGGGTGTTTGATGCCCGATGGCCCAAGTCTTTCCACTCCAAAGGTGGGCATTTCTCCAGTGTCTGCTTTCTACTGTGTACCCATCCTGTGAGCCCAGGTGGGTCCAATAAGTGTCCCATCCTCTAGGGACCCCTGTTCCCAGCTACTCCTAACTGAGCCAGCTCAGCCAAAGCCTACCTACAGTCAGCACTCCGGACACTTAGAGAAGGGAGCATGCCCTGTGGGCTTCCTGGGGGAGGCTTTGAAAGGAGATGGGAAGCGACCAAGCCAAAAGGCTTCCACTCCAGGGCTCAGGCATCAGCCATTCCCTGGAATTGGGAGGATTCCCTGGGGGTTCTAATAGTAAGATCTGAGAGGGGCCACTGGGGTGTAGGCTGGACAAGCGGCCACCAGAGGCTGGCACAAGCTTGGCCCCCACTCCCTGTCCCACAGGCTGGGGTCCAACTGGTGCCTCCTGGATCCCTTGGGCCTGAATCCAGTTGGTCTTTCCTGTGTGCAGCACGGCCACCTGCAGACCCTGTCCTCCCGGCATGGACACCTGCATGAACGCATGTTAGCTTTGGTTAGGCTTATTCGACCACAGAGAATTTCTGGGTTTCACTTTTAATCCACTCTTTACCAGGATTCCTGGCATAGCCTACTTATTTTCTATCTCCAAAAACAATATGCTTGGAGACTGTTCTATTTAAGCTCAGAGCCGCCGCTAGTAGTGTTTACATGAGTTATATTTAGATATATGTAGATACAGCGTGTCCCCGGTCCCCATCTGTCTCATGTCAGCTTTTCCCTAAGCAGAGCCTGAGGCGGGGATTCGGCACAAGGCCACGGGAGGGGTGCTTCTCTGGGAAAACCTGCATGAGGAGGCGAAACAGGATAGAAAGACGGGGGCGGGGGATGGAGGGAGGCGTCTGGACTGGCCTGACCAGGAGGCTCTGAAGAGTAAATCATCGCACAGCAAAGTTGTTCTATCTGAGGCAGGGATTGGCCTTCTGTCCCCTTCATTGGCAAGTGACTGGAAAGAGGGACTGGAGGAGGGCTGTTGCCTTCCAGGCTCGGTCGCTGGCAGCTCTGGCTTGCCCGTGGAAGTCTCTGGAGTTGTCAGCACTGGTCACGGGACAGCAGCTGAGGAACAGGCGCACCGCCAGTATCTGTTTCCCACACTGGTACCCTCTGTCGTTTCTGCCCGTGTGCAGGAAAGGTCGTGTCTGTCTATCACCCTACCAGAGAACCAATCCCAGACTCCAGTCTGGAGCGGGCACAGAGTGGAAACATGAACAGTGCAGAGAAAGAAAGCGAATGCTAGAAAGAACCAGGTGTGCCCTTGGCTTGCCCCAAAGAAACCCCAAGTTTCTGACAGAGTTGACTGGAAGGCCCTCCCTGCCTGAGGGGCAGTGGGGGAGGGCCGGTGGGAAGAGCCTGGGGTCTGGTCCCCCATCGGCAACTGTAGGATTCGGGGCAGGTCGCGTCCCCACCCTGGGGCTCACTTCCCTAGCAGTGAGACTCAGCAGGGAGGCGTGGCTATCCCATCCCGCCCTGCAGGTGCGCAGGACAGGCCCCCACAGGTGCAGGCAGGTACCGCCGCTGCCCAGGAACCTGCACCACAGCTCACAGCCTGGGGAGGCAGAGAGGGGGCTGAGGTGGTCCTGGGGGCCGAGGGCCGCGGTCTCCTGGCCGGCTCTGGCCTCAGAGCCACTCCCGGTGTGCCCTCCACACGGCTCCCTGGATCCTGCTGGGACCACCCAAACGGGCCCCGCACTCGGCGTCACCCACAGCTCCGTTCCCTCTCTGTTCCCCGGGCGGATGCTGAGCCCAGCCCAGGGCAGGCAGAGATGTCCAGAAGGGGTGCAAGGGCAGACCTGGGGTTTCGGTGAGTGATTCCTGTGCACATTGGTGTGTGAGGCATTATGTGGGCTGCAGGGTGATGGGAGGGGCATTATCTCCTGTGCCCCCCCCCGGAGTCTTCCGTTTAATTAGGGAACTGTATCCCCATTTTTCTCAATGTCTCCACAGCGCTGTATGGTTTACGAGACCCTTCACACACACACTACGTCTGTAGTCCTTCCAACAGCATTCCAATGGAGGCCTCTTACTCCCATTTCACAGATGAGGGAAAGTGAGGCCCACAGTTCCACAGTCCCCCGGTGAATAGATGGCCAGACTGGACTCCAAATCACACCTTCAGACATTAAATGCTCATGCTTTCCACTGAGCCACACTGAAATAGGAATTAATGAGGCTGGCGTCTGCCAGTGCGACAGTATCATAAATAACCCTGGTGGGCCTGGACTTTCTTCTTTAATAATTATTTTAGCAAAGTCAGAGGCATATGGAACAGGCTGTTCTGGGAGCTGCTTTTTTTTTTTTCCTTCTGAGCAATATCTTGTGCACATTTCCCCATGTCGTTAAATATTCTTTTACTGGGCCATCATTTTTAATGGCTATATGGTTTTCCGTCACACGAATGCGCCATAATTTATTTAACCAATCTCTGTGTTGGACCTCTAAGCTATTTCCAGGTTTTTGTCCTCATAAACAAGGGTGTGATGAGTTTCCTTATACATAAATCTTTGCACCCATTTCAAATTGCATCCGTAGGCCCCAAAGGATACATTCTGTTCAAAAAGATTTTTGAGGTGTATGGCCACATTTCCTGATTTCGTCCATTTTCTTTCGCCCTCAAAGATGGTAAAACAAGCAAACAAAATCAAGTGAAAAGCACAAATTTTAAAAAAATGCATCATGGCCCCCCATCAGCAACTCATCAGTTTTGTGACATTGACAGGTCACAGTCCCCTCTCTGGTCCTCTGTGAATTCATGGATCAAGAGACACAAGCTGGTCCCTACATGTCCTTCTGCTTCCCTTGTTCTTGTAGGGCACGGGGAGAGCCCCAGACTGCTCAAAGGAGGGAACAGGCCCTGCAGGCTTCCTGGAGGAGGTGGGGCCTGAACCACCTGTAAGAGATACCACAGGAAGCAGGAAGAGAGCATGGAGGAGAGGGTGATAACGGGTGGGGTGGCGGCATCCTCTCTGTGTTGAGCTTGGAAATGGACACATGGAACCCTGGTTGGCCGGAGGCCAGCCAGAAGGCCTGATGCACAGTCTTCCCGGACAGTAGGTCCTTATAATGCAGCACAAGTGACAGGAGAGGCTATAGGGACGTCTGGACATCACAGACTGACGCAGGAAAGACATCAGGTCTTCAGCGCTGCCCTTCTTGCTCTTTAAGGAAGGAAAGCCCCTGTGTTTGGTAGCAGGTAAGCAGAGATTGGCACCTGTGAGTAGGAATCCTGCCCCCAGGTAGGGGATGGAGCCAGGCGACACGAGCCCTGGTTTTCAGGTTCTAATAAGTGGGACTTTGGCCAAGTGACATCCCCTCACTATTCCTCGACTTCCAAGCTGCAGAGAAGGAGCAGTAACGTACACCACATTCATTCATTGACTTGTTCACTGGCTGATACAATGAGGCCCTACTCAGTGCTTGGCACCGCGCTGGACACTGGGCACCGTGCTGGTTGCTGGACACTGCGCTGGACACTGGGCACCGTGCTGGACACTGGGCACCACCCTGGATGCTGGACACCGTGCTGGACACCGCGCTGGACACTGAGCACTGTGCTGGACACTGGGCACTGTGCTGGTTGCTGGGCACCGTGCTGGACACTGGGCACCACGCTGGACACTGGGCACCACGCTGGATGCTGGGCACCCAACAGCGAGCGGACAGTAAGCTCTCATGGCACCAATACTCTAGAGGCTGACAGGCACTGCCAGTGTGGCTCAATGAATAGAGACGTACAAATTTGGGCAAGTGCTCTAAAGAGGTCCAAGAGCAGTAAGAACAAGAAATGGAGAACGTGAAGTGATTCAGCCTAGTGAGGGATGTGGGGGAAAGTATTCCAGAAATGACACTTGTGATGACGTACAAAGAATAAGGGGGCAATGGGATGAAATTTGGGGAAAGGGGAAAGGCATTCCAGGCAGAGGGAACAGCACATAAAAGGTCCAGTGGCAGGAGGGAGTAGACCAGCAAGCCCTTCCAAGCCAGTGCCTGGTGCACAAACCACAAAAGGGAGACAGAAAGCAGGTTTGCTGAGAGGTTGGCAAGGACATATGGGGAGGCAGCCACCAAAGGGCTCGAGCAGGGACAGGGGCCCGGCCGGCAGAGCTCAGTGGGGAGAAGGGACAGGAGAACGGGATCAGGGAGGAGAGGCTGGGGACTGCATTCCAGGGTTCCCACTTGCTCAGGTGGGCTGCCAGGGGGTCGAGTCTTGCTCAGGAGCTGACTGTAGGGGCACAGCCCCTCCTCCTAGAGCCCCGAGGAGCTGGAGCCAGCTCAGCACGTGAAAGGGGGGACCAGAGAGGCTACGGGGAGAGGGTCAGGCTTCGGTTTACTCATCACTCACCCTGTTGGGGGGTGGGGGGCAGGCGGACCAGGGCCCCAACGTGGGCAACCTGTCATACTGTTAACTGTCACCTGGGGACCCTGCATGTAGAAAGAGACTTCACCATTGGCCTCAGTTAAACAGACCACAAACACACACACACACTCACACACACACACACACTTACTTCCCTTGCTCACACATGCAAAGGTCTGCTTTTGGAAAATGGGTGCTAGAGGCCACAGGTGACTTTGTAGCTGAGCCCGAGTGAGAAAGCAACCCTCCACCCCTTCTGGCCAAGTTCGGGCCTGAAGGAGACCCTGGGGCATGTAGCTCAGAGCCTGGACAGTGTCCAGAGCCCGGGCTGGTAGTCCCACCAAAGTCCTTAGCCCTCATCATGATCCTGAGAGGATTAGACACCCCAGCGTGACCGATGGGAAACCAGTCTCAGGGGGACACAACTTGCCCAAAGCCATACACAGAGAGGGTGGAGAAAGGATTTCAATCCAAGCCTGCCAGCACCAGTCCAGGGCCCATTAGACTAAGGCCAGCAGCTGTGGGACAGCAGGGAAGGGTCAGGGGGCTCGAGTCACACGAGAAGGGACATGGACAGCTGGGTCTGGGGCTCATAACTGGGCTGGGAACAGACAGAGCTGGCCTCCAGCTGACTGACTCGCTGACCTTGGCTAATCAGTCACACAATGGTGCTCTGCCTCCATTTACCCTTTGGTCCATCAGGAAGGGAAATCTCTCCCAAAGAGGGGTGGGAGTCCAGAGGGAGGGCGTTTCGGAGGGAGACAAAAGCCTGGTACAGCAGCACTGTTTTTCATGCCATCAGTAATGCTTCCTGTCAATCATGAGGCTGCCGGCTCACGTGCTAGATGGAGGGGTGACTGACGACTGACTTTCCCTGGCGCTGGGGGTGCCCCAAGGCTTCTCCCATCCATCACCCTTTAATCATCCCACAGCCCGCCCTGCGAGGGAGGCCTGGCCCCAGAGTCAGTGATGCTGCCCCCAGAAACAGATAAAGATAGCTCAAGACCTGCGGCCCGGGGAGGGAGGACCCGCTCGGAAGTGGGGAGCAGGGGCTGGGACTTGGGCCGAGTCTCCTGATTCCAAATGCAAGCCTCCCTCTGGCCCCCACCCGGTTCTTCAACAAGCACCTCCGGCCTGGGGTCTCCCAGAGACCATGTCTGTCTGCAGTGAGATCTCGGGCCCCAGGACGGAGCAGTAGGTGGACAATGGGCAGAGTCTAGCGGAGGGGCCCACCTCTCTGTTATCTCCGCCCAGTCCCCTGCTTGGCTCTCCTTTCCCACGTGGAAGAGGCCCTGAGCATGGCAGGAAGGTGAGGGGAACAGAGACTCAGCTTCCCGACTCCTGACAAGTTCCTCAGACCCTTCTGTCATGGCTTCTGTCTCAGTTTACCCGCCTCTGCAATGGGCCTAGAGAGCTTGCTTCTCAGGGAAGGGAAGATAGTCCAAGGGATCCCAGTGTGAAGGGTGAATCAGAAGGAAGCTGAATGCTGCCCATGGCCCCTCCCTCCTCCTCCCCCGTGGAAACTGCAGGTCGTAGACGGGAGGGCAGCCTGAACGGGTCCTGCTCCTCTGCCCGGGGTCTGGCCTCCTGGGGCCACTCAGTCGTACAGGCTCCCGTGTCCCCTGCAAAGGTCTCTGCCTCCTGCCTCCCTTCCCATGAGGCCCAAACTCTGCAGGGCCTGCTGGGACCACCGTTTCTCCCCCTTCTCCTCATTTCATTCCCAAGTCTAGACTATGTTGGTGCCCCCCGAACCCAGGCCCCCCACAAACAGGTACCCCCACAATCCTTCCCCACCTGCCCCTTAGGAGGCCTTAGGTTTCCTGGGGCTCTGAGGATAGAAGTCCAAACTTGTGGGCTGTGCTCCACGCCTTCATGACCGGCGGCCGGGCCCTAAGTAGCAGCCACTGGGCCCCACGGAGACCCAGCTCTCCAGCCAGACAAAAACGCTTTCCTCCAATTCACGCCATTTACCTGCCTCCACACCTGCGCCCTGGCAGTCAGTCCCCTGCCTGGCCTTTCTGTGGACTCCAGCCTTCCCCAAACCCCTCCAAACCTGCCCATTCCCCCCTGCAGCCCCCCACCCAGGCTTTGTGAGCCCCAGAGCCCTGGTTCTCCCCACTCCATGCACCATTGTTTTTGACTGTTTTTTGCCGAAGGCTCCCTCCTGAGCCTCCCACACTCTCACAGGCTGGGGGCTGTTGAGAGAGAAGTTCTGTCTAGTCCAGGTGTCTCATTCAGGAAGTTGCACACCAAAGGGACTATTTGTGGCGTCAAACTTGCATTGAACTGTCCCCAAACCCCACAGGGCCACTCCTAGGCACACACCCAGCAGGAATGCATGCATATGCTCTCCAAACTCCATGTCTAGGGGCGTCTGGGGGGCTCAGTGGGTTGGTGTCCGACTCCTGATTTCGGCTCAGATCATGATCTCACAGTCTGTGAGATGGAGCCCCGTGTCAGGCTCTGAGCTGACAGCGCAGGGCCTGCTTGGGATTCTCTTCTCCTTCTCTCTCTTCCCTCTCCCACTTGTTGTCCCCCCAACTCAAAAAGAAACATTAAAAAAAATAATCCGTGTCCTAGTATGTTCTGAGCAACAGAACGCAACAGCTAAACGCTGAAACCGAGTCACGCATCCGTGGGCAGAGGGTGGGTACGTTGCGGAACACTGCACAGCAGGGAAAGCCATGAACCGGTGCTGCGCGCGTCACGCTCAAGGCTCACAGACCACGCTGGGCCGGAGAAGCCAGACCCGGAGCCGAGCACACTACATGATTCCGATCATACAACGTTCCACAGCAGATTGCACTAATGAGGAGACAGAGAACAGAGGCTCACTTTGTAGGGAGGGAAACATCAGGGAGGAAGCAGGAGGTAGCTTCTGGGGTAATGTATAATTTCTTCAGCTTGGGTGGTTTTAAAAAAATTGAACGATGCCAGGCCAATCACCTGACCTATGAAGCTTCCGTTTTCCCAAAGCTAAAGAAACATAGGGCCCACTCTGGATGTCCTCCTCGGGCTATCCAAAGGCCATGTGAGACCGCCCTGGGGCTGGGGTAGGGAGGGCCCCAAAGCCACCACCTTTCCCCGGACCTGGGAGGGCCCCCAACATACAAACCAGTCTACCCTGCAGTTGTTCCCGGCCACAGACGGGCGGCTGTTTGCCTGGCAAATGACCTGGTGGCCGGAGACCTGGCTCAGCTGCCCCTGTTCTCTGGAGTCAGTGGTGTACGGATGTTTAACAAGCAGCGATGGGAAGGAGCAGGCAGCAATGTCCTGATTTGCAATGTTTGCCAATTTCCATGGTGTAAACACTGTCGCCAACAGCTGATTTCAAGCTGCCCATGTGACATCGTTGAACGGGGCACCGGGAAGACACATACACACCTGGCTCTTGCCAACCAGTGTAAGCAGTACCTTGGCTCCGGTACGGGGCGGGGTGAATCCCCCCAGGGCGCAGCGTCCCTGGCCCAGTACCGAGGCAGGGGCCAGGAGGTCTGAGGATACAAGCTCTGAGAGAGGCTTGGACTATGACGGGCTTCTCCTCAGCACCCCCAGCTTTCCCTGCAGAAAGGCCACTTCTCTTTCTCTAGCCGCGCTCCTGCCCACACGCTGCAGCCCCAGCCCAGGCCTCTCAAGCCACCTCCACTACTCTCTCGCCAAATTCCCCCTGCGCCGCTGAAGCTCTCCCATCCATCCCTTCCTGCTCAGCCACCATCGCAGCCGGAGCCCTGCCCTCACCATCTCTCACCTGAACTACTAAAACAGCCTGCTAATGGCCTCTTTGTCTCCAGACTCACTTCCTCTCCCCTCCCTACCCTGCCCCTAATGGGCCCTCCTGTCTATAATAAACAGTAATCTTTACTTTTTTTTAATATAATTTTTAAAATGTATTTATGTATTTTGAGATAGAGAGAGAGCACGAGCCAGGGGGTAGGGCAGAGAGAGAGGAAATCCGAAGCAGGCTCTGAGCTTTCAGCACAGAGCCTGATGCAGGGCTCGGACTCACAAACTTGTGAGATCATGACCTGAGCTGAAATCATATGCTTAACCAACTGAGCCACCCAGGTGCCCCAACAACGATCTCTATAAAGCACAGACTTAATTGTAGCACTTCCTCACTTGATGAAAGTCTCACGGCTGCCCAGGGTCTGTGAAAACCACAACCTCTCAGTCTGGCATTCTTGATGCACTATCTCAGACATACCCTCTCTCTTGAGTGTATGCACACCCTGCTACATCCTTGCAAGTAGTCCCCTCAAAGACTATCTTTTTCCTACTGGGATACTGACAGGTTCAGCAAGCAAAATCTATTTACCCATTAGATTGATCCAACATGGAACAATGCTTCAATAGGGAATGAGTTCCCTGTCAGTAGAGGTAATCAAGTAGAGGATTGTCTGGTATATTATCAAAGAGACTTTAGCATTGGTCAGGACCTCAACAGGAAGATGTTAATAGTCCCTAGCCTTTGAAAGTCCCTTCTCTTGTTCCAGCCTTGCAAAAAAAGCATCCAGCCTCAGTCATTTGTAGTATGATTTAAAGACTCAATCATAGTCACCAACCAGTGCACTGAGCCAGGTCCTATCACTGCCTCTTACCATCAGCCTCAGGCTTGCACCCCGGGCACTGAGAAACACAGGCTGGCTCAGAATAGGAGGGACTCTTCCCTCCTCCACACTCCTCCTTTGCCTCCAATCCAGCAGCGAATAAGCCGGGAGAGTGACCGCTAGGGGAGAGAAAGGTGGAGAGTAAATCAGTGCCCAAGTTAGGGTTTGAGGCCCAGGATGAAGAATGCCATTATAAATGGGGAAGCTGAATTCTGGAGCAGATCGCACATGCTCCAAGGTTCCACAGAAAAATTGCTCTGCTTTCCTGACACCCTGCCATAGACCCGTTTCTGCCATGAATTACCTGACATCTTCATCAAAAGTCAATGGGCATAATCTATGAAAGAAAGAATTGATAAGCTGGGTTTGATTAAAATGTAAAGCTTCTGATCTGTGAAAGACACTGTCAAGAGGATGAGAAGAAAAGTCTCAGACCAGGAGAAAATATTTGCAAAAGACACATCTGGTAAAGGACTGTTATCAAAATATATGAAGGACTATTGAAATTCAATAATAAGAAAACAACTAACCTGATTTAAAAATGGGTGAAACACCTGAACAGACACCTCACCAAAGAAATATACAGATAGAAAATAAACATATGAAAAGAGGCTCCACATCACATATCATCAAGAAAATGCAAACTAAAACACTGAGATACCGCTACACACTATTACAATGGCCAAAATCCCGAACACTGACAACACTAAATGCTGACAAGGGTGTGGAGCAACAGGAATTCTCACTCCTTGCTGGTGGACATGCAGAATGGTACAGCCGCTTTGGAGGACAGTTGGGCGGTTTCTTCCAAACTAAACATATTCTTACCATGTGATCCACTAGCTGCACTCCTTGGGATTTACCAAAAGGAATTGAAAACATAGACAAAAGCCTGCACATGAATGTGTATAGCCGCTCCATGCATAATTGCCCAAACTTGGAAGCAGCCAAGATGTCCTTCAATAGGTGGATGGATAAACTGTGGTGCGTTATTCAGTGTTGAAAAAAAAAAAAAGAGCTATCAGGAAAAGACATGGAGGAAACTTAAATGCATATTACTAAGTGAAAGAAGCCAATTTGAAGAGGCTGTATACTGTATGATTCCGAACCTATGACGTTCTGGAAAAGGCAAAACTATAAAGACAGGAGAAAGACCAGTAGTTGCCAAAGGCTGGGGGGAAGGAGGGATGAACAGGTGGAGCACAGAGGAATTTTAGGGCAATGAAACTACTCTGTATGATACTGTGATGGTGGCTATGTATCACTATATGTGTAGTGGTGGATACATGTCACTATAACTTTGACCAAACTCATAAAATGTACATCAAGAGTGAACCTTAATGTAAACCATGGCCTCTGGGTGATGATTATGTGTCTGTATAGGTTCATCGATTTTAACAAATGTACCACTCTGGTAGGGGATGTTGATAATGGGGAGTCTATGCATGTGTGGGGCCGGGGGTGTATGGGAAATCTTTGTCCCCTCAGCTGAATTTTGTTATAAACCTAAAAAAACTCTTTTTAAAAGAGTCTATTTCTAAAATTCAATTGGTCACCTATGTGTGGGTCTAACTCTGTTTGCTCTACTTTGTTTCCTTTATCTATGTCTTGGTTTATGGTAGCTATTTGGTAATTCTTGAAAATGGTAGTACGAGTCATTCAAGTTTGTTCTTCTTTTTCAAAATAGCTTCGGCTATTCTATGTTCTTTGTATTTCCACATACATTCCAGAATCAGCTTCTCAATATTAATGAGAAAGTACGATGCAATTTGTATTAGGATTGTATTAAATCCATGGATTGTTTGAGAAGTAACTTCTTAACAATATCAAGTCTTCTGTCCATGCACATGTGATATTTACTGAGAGCTTCTTTGATCATCAAATCTGTAGTATTTGGCATATAAATCTTCTATATAGCTTGTTAGATTCATTTCCAACTATTTTATGTATTGATGCTATTATAAATGGATTTTTTAATTACAATTTCCAGTTGTGTGTCGCCAGTACATTGAAATACAACAGATGTTTGTCTATTGCCTTTTTTATTTTTTATTTTAGAGAGAGAAAGAGAGAGCTATTATAGCAGAGGAGAGGGGCAGAGGAAGAGAGAGAGAGAGAGAGAGAGAGAGAGAGAGAGAGAGAGAGAGAATCTCAAGCAGGCTCCACACTCAGTGCAGAGTGGGGCCTGATCCCACAACCCTGAGACCATGACCTGAGCTGAAATCAAGAGTCAGACGCTCAACCAACTGAGCTACCCAGAGGTCCCTGTTTACTGACTTTTTATGCTGCAACCTGCTAAATTTATATGTTAGATTTTTGGTACATTGTAACAATTTTTTATGTAGACAATTACATCATTTGCAAATAAAGACGGTTTTTTTCCTTTCCAAATTTTTCGTCTTTTTCTTGCCTTATTGCACGGTCTAGATCTTCCAATACAATGCTGAATAGAAATGGTGTGAGTGGACATTCTTGCCTTGACCTGACCTTACAGGGAGAGTTTCATCACTCACCATGAATTATGATAGAAGCCCTTGGTTGGGTTGAGGAAGTTCTCTTCTATTTCTACACTGCTAAGAATTTTTATCATGGTTGAATATTAAATTTTGTCAAATGTCTTTTCCGTATCTAGTGAGGTGACACATGGCTCTCCTAGTTTAGTCTCTTGATCCAGTGAATTGCATTGATTAATTCTCAAATGTTGAACCAACCTTGCATTCCTGGGATAAACTTCACTTGCTCATGATATAGTAACTGTTTAATATATTTTTAAAAAAATCAACCTGTTAAATTTTTGTTCAGGATTTTTGCATCTTCTGTTCATGGGGGATATTGGTCTGGATTTTTCTTATATTTTAATGCAAAGATGATACATCATCACAGAATAAGTTGGCGACGTTCCCCATCCCTGTCAAGTATTGTTAAGTTTCACATTGCAGAGGATTTGGTCTTGCTGTAGTCCTTTAAAAATGCTGGACTTTGTCTCGGTATGTGGTCAGGTTATTTGTACATCAGTTTAATCTTTAAAGTCTTTTTTCAAACTCAGGTAAACACCCTTAACTCTGAGCTTACTCATACTAACGCATGACCCTTCTGAGGGACTCTCAGCTCTGAACCTAGATGTTTTGTACCCTGTGGTAAGCTGGGAATTGTCCAGCTTCAAGCTCCTTGCTTGCTCTCTGGTGGCCTGTGGAGTTCCATCCTAAATCTGGACATTTTAGGATTTAGCAACATTATTTAGGAGATTCCTGTGGAGATTTCCAAAGCTCTCTCTCAGCCTAGCTTCCTGTCCCCAGCTCTCTGCCCTACAAGTTCCAGCTGCCCAGCCTCCTTGGATGTTGACTCATTGCCTCCATTGAGACAGTCCACCAGGCTCTCCTTGGGTTCCCCTCCCCACCCTGCAGTCTGAACAGAGCCTCTAGGCTGAAAGCTAGTGACCATGGGATCCACCATTTTGCTTCCCTTTTCTCAAGAATCACAATCAAGAGATGCCTATTGTCCAATGTCAGAAAATAGTTGTTTCAGAGATTTTGTCCAGTTCTGTAGGTTTATGGAGGGAGGGCAAGTCCAGTTTCAGTAACTACATCGTGGTTCCCTTCCCTTATGACAGTCCTTTCCATCTGCCACCTTCTGTCAGCAGAAGACACCATCTTTTCCCAAAGTCTGGGCGTGCAGGAGGGAGGAAGGCCCTGCATGACCAGGAAATGGCCATGTAAGCCCGGGCCCCTCTAGAAGCCCCCCTCTCCAACCTCTGCCCCCTTCCTCATTCCTACCTAAGTCTCCTTGGAACCTCAAGCCTGGTTTATCTTTTCAAACAGAAACCTGTTAGTTTTGACCCTTTAGTGTCACACAGTGACCTGGGTGCTCTTACAAGAATCATCATTTTAAGACTTCACAATATCTAAGGATTAAAGCTACTATTGTGTATTCAGTAGGTGCTCCATGCTAAGGCACTGTGCTAGGTATTTTGCACACATATTACACACGTTGCCAGAGTCCTATGATATAGTTACGATGAGCCCCACTTTACAGATGTGGAAACCGGGTTGCAGAGAGGTTGAGGTCTTGCCCGAGGTGTCCCAGCTAAGTATGGGAGCATTTTCTAAGAAGTCCAGGGATTCTGATCCCAGGAACTTCAACTGTCCCTTCACACCAGGCTGACTCACCCACTACCTCCTGGCCAAGGCCGCTCAGTCTAGGGTCCAAAGGACCTGATTCCCCTAGGGCCCTTTTCCCTCAGCCTGCTAGCAGCTCCCGGCTCCAGAGCTCTGCCTTCCCAGGGAGGGGAGCTTGCAGAAGAGGAGCGGTCATTGAGATTCTGGTTCTGTGACTCCTCTAAACCAGCCCCGACTCACACCAGCCCAGCCTTTAACACTGGTGTCCTGAGGAGCCCCACCCAGCTGTAATCCACTGTGACCAACTCGGTGAGTGCCCATGCCTGCACGCACACCTTGGGCAGGCCACAGGTCATTGGCCGGGTTTTGCCCCTGCTGTCTTCTCGGCCCAGCCTGAGCCCTCAGGGCAGGAATTGTGAGGAGTGAGAATTCTCAGAGCTCAGGGCGGAAAGGCGGAGGCATCCCCTGGGAAATTTCCCAGGACCTCAAGAATCCCTGGAAAGCCACTGCCCCCAGAAGCTGAAACTCGGTTCTAGCTGCTAATAACAAAAAGAAGATAATCACTAACACAGGGCAGTGGACCCACCCAGCTTACTTACCTCTCTACTCCTGGATCTGGGGCCAGTCCACTGGGGAAAGCTATTCTTGGGTGGGAGGAAGGGAACATGCAAGCCAAGGGCCAGTCCCAAGCTCCTCTCCCTCCTGTCTCGGTGAGGGCGCCTCGTCACCTTGAGCTCCAGCCCTTTCCCCCTCAGCTGGGACTGGGCAGGCAGGACATGAAGATGGTACTTCAGGGCCAGGGCCAGCTTTGGGACCCAGGAGCTCTGTGTTTCCAACCCAGGGCACCAAACACAAATGCGTCCCCAGGTGTACAGCTTTTGCATGAGAAATAAAAAGAAGCCCCTCGGCTATGTCACCTCCTCAGTGTAAGAAACAATGGCAGTAGCAGTAGTTTACTTTTCTAAGTCCCACTGTGCGCCAGGCACTTTACATGTTTATTGCTAAGCCTGATGGCGCAGCATCAATGGTACAGTGCCGTTTGGCCAAAGAGGAAACTGGGGAGCAGGGCCAGGGAGCTTGGCCAGGTCCCCAGAGCCAGGAAAGAGCAAAGCTGGGCCTGAAGCCTGGGGGCCCACGCCTGTGCTGTTTGCTTCTCTCAGCTGCACACCTCCTCCTGGGTCCAGCTGCTCCATGAGGGAGGCAGAGTTGGCATCACTGTGCCTTCTGACAGACGGGGAAACCGAGGCACCCGGCCCAGAGTCTCCCAGAGTCCAGGCAACAACCGAGGCTCCCTCCACCCCTGAGAGTGACTTGTGTCCCACATGTGTGCATGGGCCGAGTTGTGTTGTTCCCATGGAAACCTGACCTTCGTCACAGAAGCCAAGGGGTTAGCAAGACACCAGCACCGTGTCAAGTTTAGCTTCACAGACGTCTGCCTTGGGGGGTCCCTCAGCGGGACCCAGCTCTCACAGAGCTCGCAGTGCTCGAGAGTCCAGCAGGCCCTTTCTCACGCATCATTAAATTTGATCAGGCATTGGGCGGGTAAGGATCACGTTAGATCTATAGATAAGGAGCCCAAGTGACGTGTGATCTCTGATCATCAGACTCCCTGGTGCAGCGCTAAGTGAAGGCATATGTGCGGGCGGCCAGATGATAAACATCCGGGGGCCCCATGCATCCGAATGCCCTTGGTCCAGAAGGCACTAATGAGCTGGGGGAAGGGCAGGACCTAGGCACCGCAGGCCCTTCCCAGTCAGTGCTGATGCCAGGACCTGAATGGGGCGGGGCATCAGAGAGCTCCAGGTAGCCTCCGGGCCCCTCTCCCAGCGCACTAATTGGGGCTGAGCTGGGTCACAGGGGCCACGGTGCCCCACCAGAGCTAGCGTTCGGAGCCAGGCAGGGGGCAAGCAGCCTTTATCTCTGACCTCAGAGCAGAGGCCTGCATGAGGCTGCCCATGGGGGCCTGCGATGTGAGCTAATGAGGTGACTTCTGGGTCTAACCCGGAGCAGCTAGGGCTGCAGCATCTGTAGCAGGGGACAGGTGGCCTGCGGCCCCAGGGAGCCCGGCAGCCAGAGGAACAGGTGTCCTCTTCCATGCCAGAACAACAGGTGCAACGGGGACTGTCACCCTGCTTGTATAGTCAGCATTATCCCCATTTAAAAGACAAACCAAAGGTCAGAGACATTGTGACTTGCCCAGGTACATAGCTGGCCAGAGGCAGAGCTCGGATCCAAAGTGGATGTGACTCGTTTGCTCCCGCCCCTGGCAGACTCTCAGCCCTCACTTGCACCGAAATACTATCTCTTGATCAACATTTGCCCTGGGCCAGACGCTGTGCTGAGCACTTTACACTCACACCTCCTTAAATTCTCACAGGTGACCTTAAAAAAAAATGACCATTAGTATCCTCTCTTAGAGATGGGGACATGGGGCACAGAAAGGCTGAGTCATTTGCCTAGAGTCACACAGCTAGGGATGCTAGTGCAGAGACCAGCCCTGACAGTTCAGGAAGTACGTGAAAGTGGCCGAGGCAGGGCCCCGCAGCAGGCCGGCTGGGAAACGTGCTGGCCGCCAGGTGGGGCGGTGGTAGAAGAGCGGTGACACGCGGAACATGGGAATCCTGGGAGACTTCCTAGAAGAGGGGCGGGTGTGGAAGTCCACAGCATCCCCTTCAAGCTCATCTTGTCTGGTACTGGCCCTTCCAGGACCTCCAGCAGAAAAATGCACCTTCCGGGTTTGGCATCCAAACCCAGAGGGTCGAGATCCTCTGTTTCCACAGCAACCGTATCCTTAACAGCATCCAATTTTGGCGGCAGTGAGCACACATGATCTTTTCATTACTGCTGAAGGCAGCCCTCTCCCTCTCCAAGGCCCCCACCCCTCCTTGGAAAAATGAATGCCGCCCTCCAAAAAGTGAAGGGATGGTAAGGGAGGAAAGTCCTCACACAAGAGAGAGGGAAATGGGGGGAAAATCGATGTTCGCATTAATGGAGTTGCCTGTTCAGCGTTTCTCCTCTTTTATAGATTTAGATAACATGCCCGTCAGGGATATCTTCATTTCCCAGGGCAAAGAAATTAATTACTCACTAATGGCACAATTCAGAAATTCATTTGCGCTACTGTCTCAAATATGTCATTATTAATCAATTGACAGCGGGGGAGGGGCGGGGGGGAGAGGTGTCCGTTAGGGTCTGGGTGTGCAGGCTGATCTAGGGTTGGAGGCTACAGGCCTGGATGCTACAGGAACACCCAAGGACCTGCGCCCCAGGGTGGCTTTGGGTGAGTCCCCTGGGCCTCCATTTTCCGGGTTGCACAGGGATGGAGGGCTGGATTTCAGCAGAACTCAAACCTCCCGGGACCGCAGAGTTCATTCAACACAACAAACAGTACGCAGAACTCAGCTTCCAAGACATGCAGCCGGGGGCAGGGATGGGGGGGGCTGAAGCCCCTCAGCTATGCCCCCCAACTTTTCCGGTCACAGTCCCCAGGGTTTGGAGGGGCGCCATGGAAAACCCCTGGAGAGCGGGTCTCTCACTGTCTCGAAGCCCTGGTTGTCTGGTTGGGCACCCCGAGTGCTTCCATCCTCAGTGAGGCATCACTGGCTCTTGGTCCCTCAGCCCCACGTCGGCCCCCGCACCGACTCCGGCAGCCATCTTGTTCACTCCTGCACCACCAATGCCTACGACAGGCCCTGGCACACAGTAGGTGCTCAATCAGTGTTTGCTGTGCAAAGGGCATTTGGCTAAAGTACCCCACTGGGAGAGCAAAGCCACCCTGGAACCCAGGCTGTCACCCCTGCCTCCCACCCTCCACGCAGTGCCTGCTGACGATGTGCTGCTGCCCCTCTGGTATCAGTCCCCAGTTGCCAGCAAGCTTCACCCTCCTTACAAGGCTTGGGCAGAGTGCCCATCGTTAGCCCCATCCGACAGACGAGGAAGCAAGGCTTCGGAGAGCCAAACCCACACCTTACAGGCTGAGGGCTTGGTGACACTCACCCTACTCAGCCCACCCCCCGCTGAAGGGAAAGGCCAAAGAACCCACTGTGTGCAGAAGGGTCCATTAGTCTGAGCCTGGCACCCCTCTGTCCTGCTAACTTAGGGGTGGGGCTCACTAGAAGCTGGAGGACCCTCCCGCACGTGAGGCCAGAGGGTGCTGTGGGTCCGAAGGTGGAGGCAGCAAGTGAGCTGGCTGGGAAATAGGAGGATCAGACATGACTTCCTGGGTGTTTTGTGGGCCTTGGGAGAAGCACAGAATAGTTTCGGGATGGAGGAGCTGCTCTGCCTTCCCAGCCTCGCCCCTGCTGCCAGAGGGAGAGCCTTGAGCTCTTCTAATAAACCCGCATTTACTGATCACTGAGTGCACCAGCGTCTCCCCTTCTCCCCTGCTTAGCCCTCAGCACCACCGATTCCCGGATGAGGACGCCAAGGCCCCAGGAGGGAAGGGACTTGCACGGAAGCACCACTTGGCACAGGACCCAAGCACAGGCAAGGCTTGAAACTGCAGAGAAGGTGTGAGAAGGGACCCAGATGACAAAGATGCTCAGCGTGGTTTCCCAGGAGACGACGCCTCCCCACCGCCACTCCCACCCAGGACAAGTAACAATGACCATCCACATCAGTGGGCACTTGCGGTGTCCCCTGTACCCAGCGCAGGGGAGAGAGGAGCAGGCAGTCTGCAAGAGCCGACAGGGCTGCGTCCTGGTCCTGGCGCCGCCCATTCCCCACCCCCCCACCCCCGCCTCCGCTGGGGACCTTAGACAAGTGAGCCCCCTCTCTCTCAACAGAGGACTCAGGAAAGGTTTGGTGAATGGGGAGCATCATATGAATATCCATTACTGCTTCCTGATGAGCAAGTGTCTTGGCCTGATGGACCTCCTCTGAAAGTCCCCCAGCCTCCCACCTGCTGACCCCCACCAGGAATCTGTTTCTGCCGGTGACGGGTGACATAGGCAGGTTCAGGCCACATCAGCTCCAGGCAGCCACCTCTGTGGAGCCATCTCCTTCGGCCGCTGTACTGACACACTCACAGATGTGCACCCGTCACCAGAGGGGCCCACACTCATACACACTCCCTGTGTTCCCCCTCGCTTATGTTCACACTCACCATCCTGAGGATATATGTGCACATGCATGTGCACGCATACACACACACACACTCAATCTCTCACACTCTGACCATAAGTGTGAACTGCCCCTGCAGGTGAGAAGGAGCACTATTGGGAAGAAAGAGAGCCAGTGGGGGCGGGGCGGGCAGCAGAATCCCTCCGCTATGTCCTGCCCCCACCCGCCCCCCACCAGCTCCCTCCCCACTCCCTGCGGTTTCCCTGGTGCCCAGGAGACCTGCCCTGGTGGGGCATCATCACCCCAGAACCACCCCCTGGAAGGCCCTGCGACTTGCCCCAGGCCACTCCTGTGGTCACCTCCTCCCTCACCGAGCTGGCCTCTCTTCTCCACTTGGATTTCCTTTCTGTCTCTCCCCACCTCCTTTCTCTGCCCTGTCACACTTCCTGTCTGTCTGTTGATCTGTCTGTCTCTGTGTGTGTGTGTCTCTCTCGGACTCTGTGCTTCAGTCCCAAGACTCTCTGTTCCTCTGTGTCTCTCCTTCACTGTGACTCTTAGACCTCCTCCTGGGGCTGGAAGAAGTGGATCTTCTAACTGTGCAGCTCACTGGTCAGCCGGGCGGGCAAGAAGGCAACTCACAGACGTACCTGGGGCGCCTGACCTTCAGCCCAACCCCACTGAGACGCTAGGCGGACAGACAGAGGGCCTGAGGGAGTCGCATATGCACCCTCCTAAACCCCTAAGGGGCAGACCCTCCCCAGCACAAGGGCAATCAGGGCTTGTAGCCCCTCACACAGACCTACACCAAGGACCAGCCCGTTTCACCGTACACCATGCATTGACTGCGTAGACACCATGACTTCCAATCCAGTAGGGTGAGGCTGGGCTGGTTTGGGCAAAATGGGTGGGTTGAGTGTGAAAGATGGCGTTAAATGACAAGGAATGGAAATAGGGAGGGTTCAGCGTAGAGGGGCTAGGTTTGGTTTGGGCTGACCTGGGTTGGCTAGTTGCCCTGGGGGAAAGTCTTGGGGGGCTCATTTTATGTTTCTGGAGCCTTTGCAGCCCTGGGGACCACATGTGTCCAGTTCCCTGTCCCTTACTTAGCACTTACTTCAACAGGACTGGGCTCAGCCCTATGGACAATGGGAAGGGATTAGATGTGTGTTGATCCACCCGCCTCGGGAGAGCTCGCGGAAGCCCTGGCCGCCCCTTCACATTGCACAGGCCTGGCTCCCCTCTCCTGCCCTGTCAGGCTCCCCTGCTCACTAAGGGGTCTCCCTTAGAAGATCGCTCCTGGCAGCTGGGGGAACCACTGGGAGAGAGTTCTCCAGGGACGGAGGGTTCGAGGCACCCCAGGGACTAGTGCAGAACGCAGGGACCAGGCAAGAGGAGCGGTAAGCTAGGTCAGTGAAGCCCCCTGCACACAGGAGCACCTCCCTCTGCCCCGCAGACGTGTCCAGGGATGGAGCGTTTAGAGCCTTGGAGGAGTCTGTGTAATCCAATTGGTCAGTTCCTGCTGAAGGTCCCTCCATGTGGTCCTTCTCACGAAGATGCTGCCTTTTCACAGGCGGCTTCTGGACATGATGCTGTAACCCCAGTATGAGTTCTGTGGGCGGCTCCACCTCCAGGGTAGTCTGGGGACAGGGGAGAATCCAGGGACTTTGGGTTCCCCACAAGTCACAAAGTGAAGGAAATGCTTCACTTCCTCTCAGTAAAAGCCAGTTTCAAGTTTGAGAAGTGGCCATGAGTGCTTGTGAGAACACCTCTTTCTGGAACATTCTTCACCTGTACCACGAACAGCAAGAAGGAAGGATGGCGTAGATGATCTTGATGATTCTGCCCTGTGGCCATGAACCTCTGAAGTCCCACAGCACACACAGTGCTCATCACACCATGAGAGAGCTGGTGTTAGCCCCGTGGGAGGACCAGCGCTGTGTCACTACCTACAATACACCCTACGGCCACATGTCACCCCCTGTCTGCAGCACTAGGGTGGCTGTTATGAAATCCACTTTATGAATGTGGAATCAGAGCCTCAGAGAGGCTCAAGGACACACAGCACCAAGGTTTGCACCAAAGCATTCAGATTTTCAAGATTACATTCCTTCCACAACATGTTGCTGCATCCTTCTGGGATTATCATCTTGCCAAGAAGGTATGTCCTATATCTCTAATAATGAATTCGTGGACTTAACTGACTCTGTCCTTGCAGCCACTCCAGGGCTCAGGAAATACCGACTGGTGAGTGATTTTGAGCTCTGCCCCCCAGAGACTCCCAGACCTCTCCTTCCTCTTCAACCCATGGCGCTGGCCTCCCTCCCCCTCCATCAATGGCCCCACTTCCCCAAGCCTGAGCTCTGCCTCACTCTGCTCTCAGGCAGGAGGAAAGATATAAAGGTGAGATCAGAAGTGGCAGTAGCCAAGCGAGCTGGGGAGTGATGGAAAAGGATGGAAAAGGAAAGGGAACAGCACTCTGCATCCCGCCCCAACTCCAAGAACAATATCTGTGCAGCATGGAATAAGATTTCATTTGAACCAAGGGTTCCTGCTGAGAAACGTCTTAAAAACCCAGAATACAGGATTGAAAAGGCCCTCCTAGCTCTGACATGTGGACGGACTCAGGATCTCCTTTCAGAGATGCTGATTGACCTTCATCCATTAACCTCCATGAGTCCACTGATGGCTCACCCTGGGCACCAGTGGGACACAGAGTGGTCCAAGCATGGCCTCTGCTTTCGACCCCCTCAGGAAGACAAAACCACGCATGGCCACAGAGACTGGTGGCTGTCCCGGGGTCTGGTTGAATCCATTACTTAGTTTGCATAAAGTGCCGCACGGCTTTCTGAGAGCAACCCCAGGCGTGACTAGGAGCGTTGCTGGCCTCAGGGCGTTGGGGCATGGCTGGTGGAGAAAAGTCTTCCTCTGGTCTCTGGGGCAGGTGTGGTAACCCCAGGGGAGAGGAGGGCAGAGAAGAGAAGGCCCCATCAGCTTACACGGATGTTGGGTGTCGGTAAAGCAGTCCTCGGGTGCATCGAGAGAAACAGTGACTTCTGTCTAGCTGAACTGCCACCTACCAGGGGCTGCTTTCCTTCCGAGGGGACCATGGGTCTGTACAGAGAGGTCAATCTGCATGATTTGTGGGAAGGGTCCTGGGCCAGCTGGCTGAGTCCATCTGACTGGGCACATCTGACTCACAGGTGCAGACCTGGGACATTGAGTTGACCTTGCAGAACCTCGTGCCTTCCTGTCTCTTGAGGCTTCCAGGCGATCTGCGGAAACCTCCCTGACAGTGCGGACAGTCAGGGCAGGGGAGCTACAGCAACCCCAACACTGACTCTTCACGCTACAGCCATACTGACATTAGGCTTCTGGAATCCAGTGTGTGCAGCCCTTGTGCTCCAACGGTTGAAAGAAGAGAGTGATCCCCAAGAGTGGGAGCTGTTCGGGGATCACTGGTAGGCCAGTTATCATGGGCCAGTTATCCATCTCTGCATAATAACCTACCCCAAAACTCGATGAGTTCAGAACAACAGCTTATTACTGTTATATCTCACTACACTGAGCGCTCCGGATTGAGACATGGTATGGTGGGGATGACTGCTCTTTGCTCCCTGACGTTGGTGGCCTCAGCTGGGGTAACCCAAAAGGCTGGGAGCTGGGACTGGTTGGGTGTCTTTTTACCTGCATATGGCCTTGCCGCATGGCTAGCTTCGGTTTCCTCACAACATGGCCGTCTCAGCAAAGTCAGGTTTCTTACATGGCAGCTCATGGCTCCAAGAAACCAAGATGGCAGCCGCCGGTGCCTTGAAAGCCCCGGCTAGATCTGGCACAGCCTCACACCCACCGCCCTCCTTAACCAAAGTGATCCCAGGCCAGCCAAGATTCAAAAGAGGGTCAGCATACCCACTGCTCAACAGGAAGAAGGTCAAAGGCTTTATGGCTCTAGTGAATCCACCACAGATAACATATACGTTTTCTGTTGCTGCTGTAACACATCTCCACAGCTTTAGTGGCTTAAAATCACAGCCATGTCCTACCTCACAGTTCTGTAGGTCGCATGTTCAGGTGCAGCCGAGCTTAGCAGCCCTCTGGTCGGAGATTCACAAAACCACATCTAAGGTGTGGTTGGAACCATGCCCTTTTTCTCAAGGTCCTGAGGATGAATCTGCTTTGAAGCTCACCCAGGTTGTGGGCAGAATTTGGCTCCATGTGGTTGTAGGATTGAGATCCTGGTTTTCACCCTCTAGAGGCTGCCTGCATTCTTTGGTTCATGGTGACTTTCTTCTGTGTTGAAGGCCAGTGATGGGCAGCCAAGTCCTTCTCACGCTCGAATCTCTCTGCCTCCCCTGCCCACCATGTTCCTATTCTACTGCACATCTCTGACTGTCTCTTCTGCTTCCAAGGGCTCCCGTGATTCCACTGGGTGCACCCGCATCATCCAGAATAATCCCCTTATTATAAGGTCGGCTGGAGAATAACTTTAACTCCACCTGCCAAGTCCCTTCACATCAGTAAGTAGATTTGGGTTTAACCAAACAGCCAAGGGCTGAAACCTAGGGACACATCTTCAGTATCTTGTCACCACAGATGGCTCCCTAGAGAAGGTAAAGAGTGGGCTGGGCTCTGTCAGGCAGATCTGGAGGAACACAGAGAAAGGGGCATCCCTGGTGGGAGGTGCAGCAGAGGCAAAGCCAGGGAGGCAGGACTGTGGTGGCGCAGGGGGAGAAAGTTCCCCGGGTGGGACGCTGTAGGGGGATCAGAAGAGGAAGCATGGCTGGAGGAAGGAGGTGAAGACCCACAAAAGTGTCCACACTGAAGAATTCTGACTGCGGGAAGAACAAGCGCTTTGGCTCCGAGGTAATTAACTGAGATTTCATGTATCCCTCTGGGGGCATACTGGGACTCGGCTGCCCTAAAATTTTGTGAAAAATACTATGCTTACATAGACGCATGCTTTTCTAGGGAGAAGCATTCATCAAATTCTCTGAGGAGTCCTTGCCCTGCAAAGGGTACAGAGCATCGATCACTGATCTTTCTTTCTTCTGATTTTTATCAGAGGCCATCTATGAGATAGGCACATGCTGGGCACTGGGAAGGCCAGACGAACAAGAAAGTCTCCGTTCTTACCCTTCATGGACTTATAGTCCCATGGAGCATGGACAAGGGGTTCTGGGCATTGACAAGTCAGAGTGATTCGTGCTGAGATGGGGAAGGACAGAGTATCCTGGGAGCGGGTGTGAGGTGCAGTAAACTCAGCCTCCAAAGGTGGGGGGCTTCCTGGAGGAAGTGAGACCTGAAAGAGTGAAAGAATTCAGCCAGGTTCGTCTTTCTCCCACTGGTTCTGGATCCAGATGGGTCCATTTAGTCCATCCCTACCTCTCCGAGTGTGACCTTGAGCAAGTCAGTAATTCCCTCTGGGCCTTGGTTCCCACTAGTTGAATAAAGCAGTCAGAAAGTTCTTGAAGGCCCTGGAACTCAGTCTGTGACCTTGCTTCCCCGAATGAGCATTCTTTGCGGAATACCCCTGCCCGATTCTAATCCCACCAGAAAAACAGAGCAAGACAAGCTGGGCTTGTGGAGGGAGAAGGGAGGCCTGGCTGTGACCCGGTGGGCTGAGGGAGGTGGGGGGGCAGCCTGCTCCCCACCTTCCAGCCCGAACCCGCCACTAATGAGGCCTGTCTTTGGAGTAATTAGCCGCAATCACAGTGCAGAGCGCTAGGCAGACAAGGCCTTGGTGCGGCCGCAGCTCCCAGAATGCCACAGCCCAGGGCTTTGAACACTGCATTACCGCGGGGGGATGCGTCCTAATGTCACTTAATTACCCCCAGACAGCCTCAGATGTAATGGAGCCTGGATGGGCTGGTGGGAGTGGGTGCCTTTGGCCGGAGGAGGCTGATGCATTTATAATGATGCCACTTTGCATGACAAATCTGGCCTTGGTGGACTGAATGAGGAGCACAAAGTGGGGGTGGGAGGGAGGAGGCTGCGGTGGTATCCGGACAAGGGCCCCTTCATTTCTCAAGTCCTAGGAAATCTCCACCCTCTACCACTGGCTGGGATGTCTGCATTGATCTGTCCCAGGCAGCAGGAAATTGGGGGGAAGGGGGAAGAGTCTTTACTTCCCATCCCCCATCCAAGAGGCTATGGAGGTCAAGGTCTTCCTCTTCCTTCTTCCATCTCATTGCCTGCTGATGGTGAATGATGGATAGAGGAGGACGCATTGGCAGGTGGGGACCTGAAGACAGGGCACAAGGAGGGGTCAACGGACACTCCAGACAGTCTAGGGTGGGGTGGTCCCTTGGGAGATGCTGTGGATGAGTTTGATGAGCCCTGGAGGCAGGAGGAAAGGCTCTGAGGCACAACTCCAGACACAGAGTTTAAAGGGCAGACTCTCAAGACCGTGCTCCTGTCAGTGCCTATCCCTGTAGAGGCCAGAGACCCAGCACTATAGGATGCTGGGTTCCCCAAAACGCCCTTGAAGACAGGGACCGTGTCTGCCCTGTTCGCTTTCACGTTCCCAGCTTCCAGCACAATGCCTGGCCATAGTAGGTGCTCAGAAAATATTTACCGACATGACTAAATGAATGGATTCATTCATGGACCCACTTCTGCCTTTAGCTAGTCATTTCCGTCGCCTGATTTCAGCATCCTCACCTGGAGCCAGTGATTCCCAGCTCAGCCCCAGGCCTGTGAGGACACCTATCAGGTGAGCTAAGGGCATTTGAATGGCTCGGAGCTCCTAACAGAGGGGAAAGGCGCCATCACCTCTGGGGCCTGCTCTCTCTCTTGCTTCCTCGGCCACATCCGGCAGGCCCACCCCAGGCGAGACCAACTACCTGGACAAGTGGGAAGGGAAGTACTCGGTGGCCAGGACAGAGGTGAAACTGCCCTGGGCTTGGCCCTTTCCTCCTTCAATCCCTCTCCCCCTTCTAGGTCTGACTCATTTGCCACACATGGGGATCCCTAGTACAAGTACTTCCAACAACCCCGGGAATGGCTGCCATGGAAGAGAAAGCTCCTCAGGAAGGTTCCCCCTGAATAATAATGGAAGGAGGCATCAACTATGCGACTCGGGTGTGGGGGCCTCATGCGGAGATTAGCTCAAAATGCCAAGGAGCATATGCAACTAGAAAAGGCATTTGGGTGAATGC
Source organism: Hyaena hyaena (assembly GCF_003009895.1). Taxonomy (NCBI): domain Eukaryota; kingdom Metazoa; phylum Chordata; class Mammalia; order Carnivora; family Hyaenidae; genus Hyaena; species Hyaena hyaena. The sequence goes on from NW_024080705.1 coordinate 59,615, forward strand.
TTCCAATAGATTATCAGACAGAGAAATGGGAGGGGTTTCAAAGACCACCTGCACTCAGGGCATGAGCAAAGGCTCAGAGACTCGGGAAGATAGGCAGATGGCTTGGGCCACAGAGTGAGAAGGAAGAGAAGGTACAGACGGATCACCCTGGCCTTGCATGCTCTACAAGAAATTGGGACCATACCCTCTGCCCATCACCCCCTCCAACCCCTATCAGAGGGGACATTGATACAGCGATATATTCTGAACTCTCTCTTTTCTTCCTCCCTTGGACCACCTAGGACCTTTTTAGGAACCTCTGCCCCTAGCTGGCTGTGTGACCTTGATTAATTTGCTATCCCTCTCTGGGCCTATACCTCTCCACTTGGATAATGAGCAGGGGACTACAGGGTTGCTATGTTTAACTGCCATTTATCTCCCTTTATCACACAAAGGGAATTATAGGAGGCCCTAGATTTCCCCGGGATCCCTGTCACTGTACCCCAGAGCCCCCACACCCCTTCCCCAGGGCACCAGTCATCACTGTGACCCACAATGACATTGAGGGACATGCTATTCTCTACCTTGCCCAATGGGCCGTGTGCCAACACCTGCCTTCTCCCCACTGTCATCTGTCACTGTCCTGGTGTTGGCGGTAGGAAGACAGCTTCATTAGCTCCTCCCCAGCCATCCATTCCCTGGAGACAAATAAAGCCCTCCCACCCCCTTCAGCCTGGGAGGGCTCAGCGCCCTGAGGGTAGTTCCTAAAGGGACATCCTGCCTTCTCCGCTCCCTGTACAGTGCTCCCACTTGAGGGTGTACACCTTCTCACAAGGCAAGAGGCCTCAACCCCTCAGGATGAGTCCCCAGTGGCCCCCTCGCCACCTGACGCCATGCCCAGAGCCCAGCCAGGGGAGGCCCGCTGACGCACGTCTGCCCCCACAAGCCCATGGCAAGGCAGACCCCTTAGCATAAGGGGATCAGGCACAGACTAGAGCCAAGAGTCCTAGATGCTTCCTTCCCTGCTGTGGGCCCCCAGGTATCTGGCTCCCCCTCCAGGCCTCAGTTTAGCCATCTTGAAACAAAGGAGTCAGTCTAGAACCTAGATCATCTCCCAGCCCCTTGATCTCTGATATTACGAAGTTCCATGGGGGAGGGAGGGTCTCTGGGTCCTGAGAAGATACCAGGGCCTGTGGGGGAAGGAAGTGCTCTGCACCCCACTCCCTCTGTAGAAACTGGGGCCACCAAGCACGTGACTTAACCACACCAGTTCGTGAACGTGGCTCTCCCCTCTAAACCACTTCTTTTTTTTTTTTTTTTTAATTTTTTTAACGTTTATTTATTTTTGAGACAGAGACAGAGTAGAAGCTGGGGAGGGGCAGAGAGAGAGGGAGACACAGAATCCGAAACAGGCTCCAGGCTCTGAGCTGTCAGCACAGAGCCCGATGCGGGGCTCCAACCCACGGACCGCGAGATCATGGCCTGAGCCGAAGCCGGACACCTAGCCGACTGAGCCACCCAGGCGCCCCACTCTAAACCACTTCTTGAAAAATGGTCCCCATGTTGCAACTTCCAGTTACAGCCACGGCCTTAGGGGCAGCGGGCAGAGCTGAAGCCAAGCCTTGCGTTAGCATCTGGGTTGACAACAAGCCCAGGAAAGAGAGTGGTTTCTTCGCAAGGATTCTGCGAGAACGCCAGGCAAGTGTTCTTCCTCCCCTGGTGAGACGGGGAGGCGCCATCTTGCGTTGCCCACAGGTTTAGCGGAGGAAGGAGCGTCGTGCCCTCCCCACTTGCTCACTCACCCCAAAGGATGAACCCCCCGCCTGGTTTCCAGAGGGAGGAGTGAGCGGCAGTTCCCCTGAACTGTAACGGTGTGCAAGGAAACCCCTCCCCCTCCTTGGGCCTCCCTCCAAGGTTGAGCTCCGCACAGGGAACCTCTCCCCAGAGCAGGCTGGGCCTCAGCGGGGGACGTAGAAGGGAAGCTCCCTACGAGGTCCCTGAAACTGAGGCTGAGGTGGAGCCATGATCACTGTACAGTGAGGACCACATCCAGTGGTCAACGCCCAAAGCAAACAGGGAGGGGGAGGCTTGTGTTCATGACCCGCCATGGCTGAGCCTTCTGGAGCCACGTGTGGCAGGGCCCTGTGTCTCCGTGAATGTGAACTTGCCCGCGGATTCCAACACGCAGGGGGAGCTCCAGAAGGACTCTGTCTCGATGAGGGGGCCACGAGCCTCAACTGCCCTCCCCTCAGAGCGACCCTTCTGTCACCCACAATCTCAGAAGAACAATAGTGGTTTTATTAAAAGACGTGGGTGGGCTAAAATACGACAAGCGCGTACCTGTGCCCCACTCGCAGCCACGGGCGGCTCCGGGGAGCCATGGAGGGCTGGTCCAGAGCGCGATCCAGCCCCGCAGAGAGTAGAAGTCCTGCCCTCCGGATTCTGCACACGGCGCTGGAATGATGCCGCATGTAAGGCCACTGCTGCCCCGTGAGCATCCCGGACAGGTGGCTCTCTCAGACACAAGCGATGGAGAGAGGCGGAAGCAGACGGTGGGCCCTGGGCATGGCGGAGGCTCAGGGGCCAAAGAGGAGAGCATGCCTAGGACTGGAGAGAAGGTTCTTCTGGCTGGAATGAGGGAAACGGGGGGAAAGGGGGTGGGGGTGAATCAGAGAAGTTCTTCAGGGCCTGGTCAAGGAATTTCGAACTGGATCCTATAGGCGGAGGGGCTCTAGTAACAGCTTTTGGTCACAGGAAGTGCCAGAGCCAGGAGGGCCCCGGAGAACATCTAGCCCAGCCTTCTTCCTGTTGCAGGTGGGAAGCCTGGGGGTGAGCAGCACCGAAAGTCTTCCACGGTGTTCGGAACCAAGGCCCGCTGTTGGCTCCACGCAGGAACTATGTTCTATATGGAAGAGGGGGGTCTCTCTCCCCTCTGGGGCCAGTCGCGGACAGTCCCTACCCCTAGCTTCCCACCAGAAGGAGGTCTGTGCTCCCAGTCACCCAGTTTCCCTGCTAGGAAGCCCTGGGTGAGGGGAGGGGTGGGGGAGTGGGGAGAGGGGCTATTATCAGGGGCCCCAGATGTAAAATGAATGCCTGTGATATTTATCCCTGTCATCTCTAATAATAAGTGGCCTGATTTGTCAAGCAGGGACAGATTCAAAGATGTCAATTAAGAAGAGAAAAAAGCCCAGCTGTACTGTATTTATCTGCCATGCAGATGCTTGGTGGAGGAGAGGGCTCCAGAGCATGTCCCCCCCAACCCACCCCCCACCTGGCCGCCACTTTCCTTCCACCTCCCTCACCTTCTTCGCGCCCCCTCCTCTCTCTTCCCCCTCGGGTTTATCCTCACGCCTACTGCAGGCTTGTCTCTGTCTTCTCTCTCCTTCACCTCTGCTCCTCGCGGCCCTGGTGCACCGGGCCATGCTCCTCTCCTGTCACTCTGTGGCTTGTCACTACCCTCCTGGCCTCCCCCACTGTGTTCCTGAATCTCCTTCTCCAGGTTTCCCTCCCCTGAACCTCTGGTTGCTAAGGCCCCGTCCTTCTCAACAGGCTTCCTCGGCGATCTCAGTCCACAGAGCACATTCTGGATGCGGGGTGGTGGGTGGATGCAGGCCATTGAAGGAAAACTGTAAAAGCCACAAATCTGAAGGCTTTTCTTTAAATTACAGTAGGCCAAACTTTTCGAGGTTTTTGCTTTGAAAGAGAGAATAAAACAAGATCCCAGGGAATCCGTTTGAGCGGGTCCTGAGGGATTGATTAAAATCGGAACCAGCATGTGAATCAAAGCAAACACTTCCCCAGATGGACTCCCCTGGCCCTGAACCAGTCATGCCTGAGCCCTGGGGTGCCCCGGACAGGACTTTCTCAGGTGGCCAAGGGGTTTTAAACAGCACGAAGAGCCCTCCTTCTAGATCCTGGGTCCCTCCAGTCACGGAGTCACGGAGAAATGCCCCCAGTGTGGAAGCCAGCCCCGCAAGGACCATTGCACTCTACGTGGGGTCCGGGAAGGATGTGGGGATTTGTCCGCTTCAGATAGGACCCAGGGAGCTCAGAGAGGGGACCGTGCCTCAGCCTGGTGCTCTCCACTCACCAGCAGCATGGGAAATTGTTGGCATCTTCTAGAGAACACGTCCCACCCAGAGATCCCGAGCTGGGACACGTGCTCTTGGCTGCCTGCCCCACTGGGGCCATGACATTCCCTCCCTGAGCAACAGTGAAGAGTTCCCTGATGGTTCTCTGGACATGGGTCCAGAGCTACTTGTGCGAGCAGATGCCTCTCCCCGGGCCTCCGGCCCCAGGCCCACAACCCCTCCAGCCCACGACGATTTCACATTGCAGAACCCCCAGCCCACCCACCGAGATGAGGCTAGGGCTGGGTTTACGCTGGCTGAGACTAAGGGGCTCACTGTGGCCGATCCCAGCTTGAGTCGGTTCAATGTCAGGGAGAAGGGGAAGCCACGTGGACTCTGGGAGATCACTCATATTGCCAGTTTGGCCAAAGCCAGCTTCCTTGGACCTCACTACCTGTGTGTGGACAGGAGTCCCTTTAGCCCACATCCTGAGATGTCCCTGCATCTGTAAGGAAATGAGGAAACCTGTCCCAGTGGGTCATAAGGCTTCTCAGGTGACCACCCCACCTCCTGGTTTAATAACTACCAATCCCATCCTCCTCTGCCTCCTGCCTGACCCCCAGGGGCCAGCTGAGACCATCCCCTCCTGAAGTCCTTGAGAAAGAACGTCTGGCCTCCCAGCCAAGGGCTCCCGCAGTGCCCTTCTTCCGGGGCTCCCTGCCCCGGAGGCCCAACTGAGCCAGGCATGGTGTGTCACAATGACATTTGTGGCTTCTCACAATGACTCGGAGACTTTGAAAGATCCCTGGGGTGAAGAGTTAAGCCACCTGACTTTTGTCCCTGTCCTCTGCCACTGTTGAAGACTTCGGTGATCTGTAGCTTTCAAACCAGCTCTGTGTTCGTGATCTTTTCTTCCCTCGTCATCTTATTTGATTCTTGAACGGCCCGAGGAAGACACCAAGGTGATGTCGTTTCACCCCCACATTGCAGATGAGGAATCTGGCATTCATTCTGGAGCCTGAATTAGAATCCATACTCCTCGCCCTGCATTCCCTCCTCTGCTCCACGTCTTCAGGGACAGCCTAAGGAGGATAAAATGCAGACAGACGATATCTGAAGCTGATCTTTGAATGCTCAGGGAGACAGGTGTCATAGATGTAGAAGTGATCGTCACAGCCAGTATCTATGTGAACAGATTTATAAAGTCACTTCCCAGTGGCTCAGTTTGAGCTCACAGAGTCCAGAAATGCTACGGGAGTCTGTTCTTTAACTCCCAAGGACACCGTGAGCCATTGAAAATTACTCTGGGCTGGTAAGTCGGCAGTGCGTTCTGTAAGCCTTTATCTTGCCCCCTCTTTTTAGGTATCATTGGAATAGCAATAAAATAATAATGATGATAATAAACATTCATTGGGCACATAATATATTCAAAGCATTGAGCTAAATACATCCCATGCATTATTTTTCTTATCAATCATCTCAATCACATAGCATAGGGACAATTATCTCCCCGTTTTAGAAGAAGAGACTGAAGTTCACGGGTGTTAAGTAACTTGCCCAAAAACATAGCTTGTAAGTGGCAATCAGCACTTGAACTCAGATTCGTATTTCTCCAGAGCTAGAGCTTAGGACCTTCCTCCTCCCTCCCTCCTGTCTTGAGGGCCAGCCCCAGGCTTAGGCCCTGGTGAAGGGGCCAAATGGAAGCAATTCTCCGGTCAGCAGCTGACCCCAGAGTCTGGTCAACCAGGTGGTGGATGATGGAGTCCTAGTGCATATGGACCTATGGCCTCCTTTCCGGGAAGTTCTGTCTGCTCCGTCCCTGAAGCAGGTGCTGTGAGTGCTCTCCCCACACTCACCCACACCCCCTTACCATTTCAGAGCACAGTGCCCCTGACCGCGTGCTGCCAGCTGACATCGTCTTCATTTCTTTGCCTGAGGATATTCTCTGACGGCTGGGGTCCTCTTTGCTGACCGTGTAGGGAAGACCAGAAATGTCAGGGAATTAACATCCCCTGGGAGCGGCCTTCCACCTATGACTGATGGGAACTGGTGCATAAACACCGCAGCTCCCTCACTCCCTGGGTGATCCAACAGCAGGCTTCTAGGGCCCCACTCACTCACCGTAGTAACTGGCTCGATAACACCCCACTGCCTTTCTTTCTCTCCTGGTGTCCCTGCACTCACATATGTGTCTCAGGGTGGATGTCTGAAGGAACCCAAACTAACCCCCTTCCTCCCCACTCTGAGCGGTGTCCTCAGTACCAGAGCAGAAAAGCGGTGGGGGGGGGGGGGAGGACTGGATTAGGGTGCAGACACCATTTTTCTTCCCAAATCTCCTGATGGCCCCCCAGTGCCCTCCGGATGGGGTCCAGAGTCTCTAAGCTGGCATGCTCTGGCCTCTGCGCACCCCACCTTTGGATACCCCTCTCCCCACAAGGCTTCAGCCATAAGATAGTTTCACACTTGCAGGAGTCTGCCCACACAGCTCCCTCGACCATGCAGGCTTTCTCAGAGCTCTTCCTTTCTACCTGGTGAATATCTGCTCATCTTTCAAGACACCGCCCAAGGGTCACTTCCTCCAAGGAAGTCATCCTGACACACATACACACACCCCGCATCTCCCCAGGGAAGTGCTCCCTCCTTAGGGAGTTCCCAGCCGACCTAAGCTTGCCTCTATCCTAGCCCCAGTGGTCCATGGGGACACGTATCTGTATATGGGGCCAACTTTCCCCCCAAATGCTGAGCTCCTTGAGGGCGGGGGCCAGTCTCATTCACCTTTAGTGTCAGGCGGGCCCCCTAATAAATGTATCTTAAATGAATGACAGTCTGAGAGGAGAGGCTGGGGGAGCAGCTCAGGCAGATTGGGCCTCACAGTGTGGCTTGTTTGGTTCTGGAAAGGTCTCAAAGCCTGTCCCTGCTCCAATAGCCTGGCAGCTAGGCCCCGTTTGCCACATGGCCCCGTTGCTCCGTCCCCCTTCCCCTCAGCCAGCTTCTACACTGGGCTCTCCCCTGTGCCTATCGCATCCCAGGTGATCAATGGAGAGGGCCGGATATTCTGGAAGAAGCACCAGCCTGGGATTTAAGCCCACCTGGGATCTTCAGCAAGTTACTTAGCCTCTATTTTCCCACAGGAATCTCAGTTTCCCCTGCTGTAACGGGAGAATAATACAACCGTCTCCCTCCCAGGAGCGATATAAGCATTCAAGACGATAACCGCAGAAGGGCCCGGCGCATCTCCTGGAATGGGGGATACTCTCCGTAAGTGACTGCACAGGTTATGGGAGACTTCCACCAAGTTTAGCCTCATCACTCCATTTCACAGTTGGGCAAACTAAGGCCCAGAGTGCTGTCATCCCCCCCCAAGGTCACAGAGCCTATCAGGGACAGAACTAGAATTCTGAGCTCCTTGGCTGTGCTCTTTCCTTCACCCCAGGTGGCTTCTTTGCAGCCATCCTTGTTTAGCTAAAATAGTTTAAAATGTCTTGTCTTCCCACCTGCCCCCGAGGTGGGTCCTCGTGCAGGGTTTACCAAAGGTCCCACATCCACCACCCCAGCCCTGCCAAGTCTTCCCCACCCCTGGCTGCCTGCACCTGCTCCCCGTGCACCAGCAAAGACATCCTCTCCCCAGGTGTGGCACTCGGGGCTGCAAGGCAGAGGGGGCTGAGAGGGGGGGGGGGGCGGGGGCAGGGGGTGGGAAGTCTCTCTCAGCTGATTTTCTCCCCGGCCAGCAAGAAGTCCAGATGCGAGACTGGCTGGGAGATAGGGTGACCCCGTGTTCATTCTGCAAATGTCTGCTGACCTCTCACAATGCCCTAGGCTCTGTACCAGGCTTTGGGGACCCAGAGCCAGTCCTTGTCTGCATCCCAAGCTGCTCAGGGTCATGGCAGAGAAACAAGCAGGCAAAGAAGGACCTGCTTGTGTGAGCGCAAACACCCCCCAAGGCAAACCCCAGGCATGTGGGAGTGGGGTCAACGGTCCCCCCTGCCACGTGGTGTCTTAATCCCACTAACAGATCTGAACACCGCGGGGCCTAGCAGCAAACTCCGAGCCCCCCAGAGAATGTCTGCGATTAGATCAACTTGTAGAAGGGGGCTATTCCTGGAGAAGGAAGTTGGGGAGACCATCCACTCACCAACCCTAGCCTTCTTTCTCCTCCCCTCCCCCAGAGCCCCAGCTCCGGCCCCTCCCCCTCTCGAATCATTCTATTAATAACTTGTGATACCATTAGCTTTTGCTGTCGCCAGCGCTGACAACTCAGAAGCCCCCGAGAGCTGTCTGCAAAGACACAATAAATGAGAACTCTTAATTAACACCTTCCTTAACTAAATAAATTAATTTTATGCGGTCGTGATGTCAGCGAGGTGGCTTGCTGATGACAGAGGCGACTCTTAGAGACTTGGCAAAGTCTGCAGGGTGGGTGCCGCTTGTTAACCTCTGCGGGCGTCAGGGGGCAGAGGAGTCGTGGGATGGGTGCCTGGCATCTGAGCGGGGAACCCGGGACCGAGCAGCGGTCCGGCAAGCTGGTGGCGGTATACCAGATGGGAGGGCTGAGACTTCCCTCTACCTCCTGAGTGGCCTTGGCAAGCCGCTTAGCTTCTCTGGGTCTCTGTTTTCCTCATCTGTAGAATGGACTTCTTCTCATCATGCCTCTTTCTTAGGACTATGGCGAAGACTACAAGATGCTGGTTAGGAAGGGGTTTTATAAACTTTCAAGTGCTGTGTGGGTGTGAGAAATGATGATGACACCCCCTTCTGCGCTGGAGAGTCAGTGCTGCATTCCCTCACCATACATGCACAGGAAGAAATGGCTTCAGGTAGCGCTGAGGTTCCCCGAGGGCACCCTGGGGACACGGAAGACACCTAAGACCATTGCCCTCAGAGAGCCTCCAGTATCCACCTACTCAGCTGAGTGCTTTGAGAAAATGAGGCCAGAACAACGTGCTCTCCCCTCTGGCTCCCATCAGACAGAAAAACCTGCCCCGGCCCCAGACTGACCCTGCCGCCACCTGTGGGAGCCTCTGATCTAGCCCTGGGCGGAGGCCTGAAATCAGCCCCAGGCTCTGACTTTAACCCTGACCCTGAGAACTCAGCCCCTGCACTGCCCAGGCCCTGACCAAATTCTTCACTGGGGACCCAGCGTGAGGCTCCAGCAAGAGCCCTGACCCCAGCCCCTGGCCAAGTCCCCGGTCCAGCCCACTCTGGCATCCCTCAGTCTCAATGGCAGCCCGGGCCCTGGCCATGTGCCAGGCCAGGACACTGTCTTCCCTAACCCTTCAGAGCATACGGTGCTCTAACCCCCATCAGCCTCACCCCGGGGAAGTGGAGAGGACCCCCTTCACCTGAGGGTCACACTGCAGGCACCTTCCACCCTCCTGCCCATCCTGTCCCTCCAATGCTTGCCAGTCATTCGCCACTCTCCACAGGCAATGCCAATCCCAGGGATCTGAGCACAGAGACAAGTGATTCACCAAGGGCCACACAGCACAGTTGTGGGCAAAGCAAGATGGAGACAGTCACCTAGAGATTTCCCTGTCTCCTTCTGTCCTCACCTTCCTGAGCCTGGGGAGCAGGAGTTCTAATTCATTCATTCATTCATTCATTCACTCACTCACTCAGACATTTGCTGGGGACCTGCCACACGCCCGGGACCCGGGGCAGTGGGTGGGGTGCCCAAAACAGACGTGGCCCTGGCTCTCCTGGGCCTCACAGGCTGAGCAAGGCTAAGACTTGTTCCCTGGAAACTGCACCCAAGGTTTCACGGTTTCTGCTTCACTTCCTCCCAACACACACACACACACACACACACACACACACACGCAAAGTGAGGACACAGCTTCAAAGAAGCATTCGGGGGCGGGGGTAGCCATCCTCAGGGAGCCTCCCCAGCCCCTGTAATGGCACAGGGTCAAAGGGGGTCGCCGGATCTCTCTGTCCATCTGTGATGCCACCAGGAAAGAGGCCCTTGTTGGTGGCCATGGGAACGCAGAGTGCCTCGGGAGTGATTAGCCCCATGTGGGGAAGGAATGGACCACAACGTTGTCACATCTCCAGGTCCAGGGCTGACCCTCAGTGACCCGGCCAGGAGCCCTCATCGCTAAAGCCAAGAAGGAGTAGCCAGGAGCAGAAGCCGGGCCGGGGCTGCAGGAAGACGGCCACTGGCCCCTGATACCAGAGTATCGTGCCTGGCTTGTGGATCACAACCGTGCTGCCGAGCATCTGGGCCGCATGGAGGCTTCCCCCAACTCTAGTTCTCCTGACTTCCCAGGGGCCTCCTCTGACTTGAGGTGGGTGCAATCAGAGCCTGAATCCTTCAGCTTGGGAAGCGACAGACCCAAGCTTGAGTCCTGGCTGCATGTGAGCAGCCGTGCGACTAAAAACTTGGTGCGTTTTAGTATCCCCATCTAGGAAATGAGGCTAATAGTGCCCTTCTCGCAAGGCTGTGGTGGCATTAGAGATGGTCACTGATGTTGGCTCAGGGCCGGGGACACAATGAGTGCCTGGCCATTGAGAGTTGCCCCAGCCAGGGACACAGCCCCCAGAGTGAGGAGTGTCCTCGAGGTGCCTGATGTTCCTTGGCCTGAAACCCCTCCACAGCATCCCTTCAGGTGGTCCTTGGCTTTGGCTTGTACGCCCCGAGGGATGGAGCCCTCACTGCCCAAGGCAGTCGTTGTGAGCTAGCTCAGTGGGAGGGAGGGTTCCCCTACTAAGTTGGAACGTGACTCCAGGTAGTACCCGCTCCTGGTGACCCCTCCTCCTGTGGCCATCATCAGAGTCCATGCCGAAGTTCAGCCCCTCTGGCCTTTCAATCACGGTGCCTTGGGGAAAATCAACGTGAGGAACAAGACAACCCAGGGTGTCACTCCCTTTCCCTTCCCTCTGATATCTATCCCCCTCATTCCCAGTTGTCACACTGAGCTCTCCCCATGCCCTGGGGTCTCCAATACCTCCACTCACAGAACTGGAACATTACAGCCCTAACAAGTATTCCTTCTCCTGAGCCTCCATTTTGGAAGCTGGGACTGTTGACCTGATTCATCCAAAGGAATGACTTCTTAATGGTGGAATTATGGACATCGGGGCATCTTGGTGGGAGGGAGATTTGCAGATAAGGGCCTTCTCAATGCTCCTCCAATCACAATCACACCTGATGGGCTGCCTTGTTTCCCTTCAGGGTAAGATTTTTCCTACACGGAGCCGTGGGCATGCTGTGGAACCTGAAACCCACCCTTCAGCAGGAGGGCTGAGCCAGAGCAGCTGGGACAGCTGAGGCTTTCAGAATAACTTCTGAGCCTGCAGAAGGGAGGAGTGGAAGGGATTGATTTTTGGGTCCTACTGGAGACTGGGATCTGAAATCAATCTGGCAATTAATAGGCCAGGTGTGAAGTGGCTGCTGGATTTGAGGCTCCCTGCTCTCCCCCCTCCCCCCTTCCTCTCCTCTCAAGGAGCGGCTCTGCCCCCTCTGTGGTGCCTCTGCCACCACCACCACCCCCGCCCTCCTGGGGCCCTGGTGACAGCTGCTGAGGAGTCCAGCTGGTTGTGCCTCTTTCAGGCATTGTCACCTGTGCAGGGCCGCACGGTGGGCTGGGAGGAGGGGGCTCAGCGGGAAGGACTCGGCGAGGGAGCAGGGAGAACCTCCCCAGGCCCACGGCACAACGGCTGGGCTAGCCTGGGCTCGTGGGCATCACCCTGGCCAAGTAGGGGCAGCCCCCGCACCACCACGTGCACATCCGGGGGGGGGGGGGGGGGGGAGGAAAATAGACCAGAAGTTTCCTAGCTGGTACAGGGGGAGGGGGAGCTGTCTGTCCCTCATTCTCCACCTGCCCTGCTGACCAAGCCGGGGGGCGGTGGCAACGGAGACACTTGGCTCAGCAGCCCCCTAACCAAGCCCCCTGAGGCCTCCTATACCTGGAGAAGAGAGTGGTTTGCAGGGATGGCCTCAAGGGGGCAGACAGGGTTTCAGAGAAGGAGAGGGCTGTCCAGGAGAGCTGCGGTGCTGCCTTGAAAGAGCCCAGGGTAATGGTGGCTCTGTGCTCCCTCTCTGCCCCTCTCCTGTGCTGTGTGCACTTGACTGATACCCCTCCCCTCTTAGCCCTCCCGGTCCCACCTATACCAGGAGAGTGGGACCAGAGGGCCTGGCTAGGGGGCTCTCAGGGCTTAGGTCGTGACACTAGGGTTTTCCAGAGTTGGCAGTGGGCTTTACAGGGTAGTTGGGCCTTGAGAGTACTCTTTCCCAAGGGTTTCATGGGCCACTCCTCCCGCTGAAGCACAGGCTGGTGGCAGCAGTCCCCACCCATAAGCTGGAGCCCAGGAGCCCAGAAAGTCCAGCCACAGGCCTCCACCACCTCTTCTGACCCCAGATGGACTCCCCGAGCCACCCCTCTCCCAACACCTGATCTGAGGAAGCTCTGGCTGAGAGTCTCACCTGCTGATCCCCCCCTCCCCCAGCCCCCTGCCCCTAGAGCTCAGTCACCTCCTGGCAGAGGCCAATGGTGAGAGCCAAGGGGCTTTGCCCTGGGAGGAGGCAGGAAGGGCAACTTCCTCTTCTTCAAAGACCTAGTAGCTCAGGTATGAGCCAGAAGCATCTGATTCCTCCTCTTTCTCCTCCCTTACATCTTCCCTGAATCCTCCTCCTCCTCTCCCTCTACCCTCCCCACCCAGTGAAGGATAGAGTCATTCTAACACAGCTAACTATGCCCTTTGCCAGATGGCACACATGTGGTCAGAGAGAAGAGAGCCATCCACCATCCACTCACCCACCTACCCATTCACCCATCCATCCATGCATCTATCCATCTATCCATCCATGCATCCATGTATCCACACATCCACCCATCCATCCATCCATCCATCCACCCATCCATCCATTCACCCATCCACCCATCTATCCCTCCATCCATCCATCCATCCATGCATCCATCCATCCATGCATCCATGCATCCATCCATCCATCCATCCATCCATCCATCCATCCAACCATTCACCCATCCATTCATCCATCCATCCATGCATCCATCCATGCATCCATCCATCCATCCATCCAACCATCCATCCATCCAACATTCCCTCTGCCTAAGATCAGGGGCCAGGCAGACCAAAAAGGAATCCAACAGAGCCTCTCTCCCCAGGAAACTCCAGGCCAGGTACCCTGGGACAGAGCAGGGTGGGCGAGGCCCCGAGGCATCCAGATACCAGCATCTATTCTTCCCAAAGAGACCAAAAGTCAACCAGTCACCAGGGGGTGGCTCGGGCAGCCCCAATACCTGCCATCCAAGGGGTTACAGAGTGGCCAAGAAAAACACTCAGAAGTCATCTAGAACAGGCCCCCCATTGGACAGGAGAAACACAGCGTGCCGAGTGAAGAGATCAGTGTGAGCGGATGTCAGGCATACAATAATCAAGTCAGAGTACAGTGCCTGAGGGCAGAATGAGGGACAGAATGGCCCAGCTAAAGAGCTGGAGTGGAAGGGGCCTTCCAGGGGTAGGTAGGAGGTGGTCACCCCCCTTGCTATCACTCACATTCCACCACCAGCTTCTCTCTGCCCTGCCTAGCATGCAGGGGTCACCCCAGACCCACCGATCTGCATCTCTTCCTTTCTCTCCAGGAGGCCCCTCTCTCTGGCCAATTGGCTGGCACTCGATGGATGCATTCACAATCCCCATTACATCTCCATTGCCCAAATTTCTTTCCCTCATTTTTCTTGCTAAAAGACAGTTTTTAAAAATGAGTCCCTGAGCTCAGCCCTTTCCAGCCTCGTTAATTTTGTGCCCCACCTCATTTGTTCGGGGGACCTACTTTCCCCTCGCCCGCTGCCGCCTTCCTCCCGCCAGCTATATTGGGATCTCTGTTCCGTCCTCAGTAACCTTGTGCGCCGCTCAGAGTTCTGCGGGTGTTTTTCCCTGCCAAGGAACTCTGGACTTGAAGGAACCGCAGAGGTCATCTGCTCCCATCCAGCCCCCTCCTCATGCCCGAAACTGGAGTCCCTTTTCCAGCATCCCTGCCCAAGGTCATCTGGTCCCAGGTGCATTCTGCCAAGGACGGGTGGCTCACTGCCCACAAGACAGCCTTGCTGCTGCAGGGCCACTTTCTCTGGGCCAGGGGCTTCCGGAAGGTGCCCCCGACCCGAGACCCCTTGCCATACTTCTTTCCGTGTGTCTTGTCTGAGTCAAGTCTCTCCCACACTGCCATCAGCCCCCAAGAGCAGGGCTCATGTCATTTCTTGGGGGGTCACCCAGCCCGCATGTTCTTTGGGTCCCTTGGATGTACGGGACATATCTTTTGGCAGTGGTGGGGCTCCCACACTTGTCCCCGTGCGTCCGACAGCCACTGGGGTCAGCGCTGACCTAGAAGCTTCATCCTCATTTCAGCTGAAAACCGCCTCTTGCTCCTCCCCACTTGTGAGCTCTGTCAGAGCCCCCACAGCAGGTGGAATTCCTCCTCAGACGCTTGAGAGAAACCATCTCAGTCCCTCCAAGTTCAATTCCAGAATATCTTCAGTCATCCAGCCTCGCCAGCCTGGATTTTGTGGCCCAGGCACCACCCACTCCTCTCCAGGGGACATCGGGCAGGTTACTGATGTCTGTGGTCCCTCGCCGTGGTCTGAGCAAAGCCAGACGGATGTCACTTGCTAACGCGGATCGAGCCCACACTAGAGCTTTGGCAGCGCTGTTCACACTTCTGGTTCCTGTGCTCCTGGGGGACAGCCAGGCACTGGGCAGCCTCAGCCACTGTCCATCTCAAGAGGACAACGCACACAGGGACCAGGGTCCTTTCTTGTCCATGAACCCCAAGGAGTCTCTGCCTGCTATCTCTATGCCTCCACCCTCTTGCCCCCACCCCTGCTATTGGGCCCACACATGCCACAGGAGCTGGTGACCAGCCTCATCAGCCTCCCAACTGTGACCCTGGGCCCCTCACAGCTGCTGCTGCCGGCCGGCCACCGCTCTCCGCTGTTATGATGCAGAGTCTCATTCCAACCCTCCTCCGATGCTCAAAGGACTCTTGTCCCAGTCGGCTGCTCAGGCCCCACTCCATCCCTGCAGTGCAGACCTCCAGTGGGTCTACACCCTTAGCCCGCCCCTCCTCACCCTTACACTGGCTCTGACTCATGCCCCAACTCCTTTCTTCTGGGACGCATTGGACAACGTCCCCATGTTACTCAGGGTGCCTGCCATACCCATGTGCCCTTATGGCTCCAGTGATCCTGCCCACACCCTCCAGATGGCACTGCCCAGACCGAAGTGAACACACGGCCCTCCGTGGGCAGCCTGGGGCAGATCGTGTGGCGTGGCCCGGCCCGGGCCTCAGCCCCAGCGGGTGGAGACCATCAGACACGATGGGATTTGGGCTGAGGATGTGGTGATCTAGAGCAAGAGCCCAGAGCAGGGAGGATGAGCAGGCAAGCGCAGGGAGAGGCTGTCCTGGGAGATGGGGGTGGGGAGGGGGATGGAGAGAGCACTGGCAGATGCTGGCCCCCAGCACCACCTGCCTTTCCTGCTGTGGAGGCACTGTATCTGACGGCCCCTTGAATGACCTGCTGGCCTACATGACTAGCTGTTCTGGGGCCCCAGGCAGATGGAAGTCCTTCCCCTGCGGGCTCCTAGGCAACCTTTTTGTGTCATGCTTATAATATGAAGATCCTCGGGGCTCCTGAGCTCCTGAGCTCCTCAGGGGCTGAGTCCTTCTACTAACCGAGGGTCGTCTGAACAGCCCCATGGCCCCTTGGTGGGAGGAGACAGGCAACCGGAGGGTACCAGACAGGGGCGTGGAGGGGGTCATTCAGTACAGGGACCTCTCGGGGGACCCATTGGGATTACCTACTCTGGCCCTGAATTCAGGTCCTCTGTCCCCAGGGGCTCCTCCCAGCCCACACTGAGTACAGCACAGGGGTTCCCACAGCTGGGGCCTGAAGCTCAGGGTCAAGGATGCGGAGATGGGAGTGCCCCACCACTGCCTGCAACCAGGCAGGGGAGCAGGGCTGGGTAATGGTCCAGGGTCAGGGACCCCTGCTCCCCCGCCCCCCTCAGGGCTGATCAGAGGAGACAGCGCTGGCGGCCTGGGCCAGAGGCACCTGCTCAGGGCTCCTCAGCTACAGGGCGCGTGTGCCTGGCTGACCGGCCTCCCCTGCCCGCTGCTCCCCAAGTGCTCCAGAGCTAGTCTCTCCAGAAACTTCACTCCAGCCTATCACCTCTGCTGCTCCCTCTCTTTCTAGGGGCAGGTGTGTATATGTGGGCGGGACGCCGTGGGAGCATGGGGGGTCTGAAGGGGTGTGTGTGTGGATGGAGCTGTGTGTGTGGATGGAGCTGTGTGTGTGGATGGGGGTGGGGGTGTGGATTGGGATGGGGGTGTGTGTGGTTGGAGGTGTGTGTGTGTGGATGGAGGTGTGTGTGTGAATGGGGGTGGGTGTGTGTGGATGGAGGTGGGGGTGTGTGAATGTGGGTGGGGATGTGTGGATGGGGGAGGGTGTGGGTGTGCACACGTGGGCGTGGAGGGGAAATCTGTAGATTGCTCAGGGTTTATGCTACAAAGAGCAAGCCTGGGGACTGACCCCCTTGGTAAGCTGGGCGAGAACTAAGTCCTGCAATAGGGTCTCATGTTAAGGATCAGCCACTGCTTTCATCTGGGGGGGTGTGAGCCACATGGCAAATGACAGGAAGGAAGAGCGACAAGGGAGGATTCTGAGGCTCTGAGAGGGGCAGCCGTTTGCCCAAACTCTGTGGTGAGGCCAGCAAGGAGCCCGAGTCGCCTGGCTCCTAGGCTGAAGCTACCCTTTCTCTGGACCATGTTTGCCACCGCCCCCTAACTCTGCTGAGTGACAGGCAGGAGCCTGGGGGGAAGCCCAACCACAGTGAGCTTTGGGACTCCAGCCCAGCCCCTCTGAGGACCGATGCCTAAAAGGGCTGCTCTGCACCTCCAAAGGGGCCCGAGGGCTTCCACACTCAGTGCGCCCCCTGATGGTGAAGAGAGGCCTTGCACAGGCAGGGGCTCCCATCTGGGGACCCAGGCCCCTGGCCCTCCTCCTTCTGAGCCAGGGCCCCAGGAAGCAGGTTGGGTGACAGCACTGCCAGGGGCCTGGTGGGGGGCAGGCTGATGACAGCTGGGGCAGCCAATGCGCAGGAACCTGGTGGAGAGCCGGCTCCTTGTCCCTCTGTCTCCCCAGGCTGCCAGAGAAAGGGAGAAGCTCTCATTTCCTGCCCTCTCTGCCCCGCCCCCTCGCCCACCACACTGTCCCCATGTGCAGTGAGAAAGAAGCCAAGAGTCTAGATGTCAGTCCCTGGTCAGGAGGAGAAAGCAGAAGCTGATGGTCCTACATCAAAGGGGAGATGGATAAACATGGGCGCCATCTCTCTAGCCTCCCAGCCACCCCTGTCCCCATTTTACAGAAAAGGAAAGAGAGGCCCAGAGAAGGGAAGCACACGGGAAGGGCCTCTGGCTGGGCTGACCCAACATCATGGAGAATCCCTAGTCTAGAGGGTTCCCTTTCTGCCCTGCCCAGCTCATCAGGCTACATTCTCAGGGGAGGAGGGATCCAGAACATTTTCACCAGCCTTGGAGTTCACCGCGAGGACCAGAGCCGTGCTAGCCTGGGAGGGGTGCATTGCTGCAAGACACCCTTGTCTCAGCTGGCCCAAGACTGCCCTGGGTTTAGCACCCAAAGTCCCACATCCCTGGGAAACCCCTTAGTCCCAGGCAAAGCAAGACGATTGGCCACCCTGCTCTAACCAACGGAGGGACATCTCCCAGTGGCTTCCGTGGATCGCGGGGCCAGGCCGGAATCAAAGATGGTGGGGAAGAGTCTCAGAGTCCATCACCTTAACTGCCTTCCTGCTCAGCTTGTTCTCACCAGCCTCTGCTTGAATGCCCCCAGCCCCTGGGAGCTCACTACCACATTAAGTGCCTAACTTTGTTATAAAGCATCACCAAGTGCAAGAAAGTGCTTCTGACAGCAGGCTGACCACGGCCTTCCTGTGGCTTCTCACCCTCCCCTTCCTCCGCCTTCTTCCCGCTCTGGAGAACACCCAGAGGACACGTGCCTTCTTCCAGGTCCTTGCCCTTCAGACACTTGAAAGCTGTGATCACACACCCCCAGGGCATCTTGGGCACATCTTCTCTAGTGAGTGATTTCCAAGCCTTCTCGCTTCATCCAGCCTTGATGTGCTGGTGATGAGCGGACAGCAGCCACTGGGGCCCACCCTGTCGCCCCGCTCTCCACCGTGCTGTCCCCATGCCGCTCCCCTGCTTCATGCCCTCTCGGGGCCCCCCGGTTCCATCCTCACCATCTGCAATGTCCATCGTGCCCCAGCTGCTCCCTGCTGCAATCTCAGGCAACAGCTGAGCACCCACTGTGTGCCAGCCTTGTCCTGGTCCTGAGGATGCAAGACTGCATGGGAAGAATGCCACCCCTGACCTCACCGGGGCTGCCAGTCTCCTGCACACAGAGCACAGCCTCACAAACTGGGATCTGGGATATGAGGGGAGGTTTGGGGGCTCTCACAGGGATGAGCACCTAATCCATCTCCAGGCTCAATGTCATCCTGAACCAGGTGAAGGAGGAAGAGAAGGCTCCAACGAGGGCAGTGAATCCAGAGCCTGGAGAGCAGGGCAGGGTGAGAAGGGCACCCTAAGTGTAACAGGAGCCCCTGAGAGCAGCAGACCTGCTTTGTGGGAAAATGCTCGCTCCAGCCGCTGTGGGAAAAACGGACAATAGTGGGATGCAGGCAGGGATGGTGGAGACCTGTGCTCCACCCATCCAGCCCCGTCCCCACGTGTCCCCAGCCCTGGAGGCCCAGGCATGGGCAGGGTGGCCATGCAGCCCCTAGGGGAGGGATGGGATGGTTCTTCCCCAGGTTTTACCTGCTAGTCTTTCACTCTCCTGCCCGAGCCCTGGATGGACGCGGCCCTCTCCCTCCTGCCCTGCATCGGTCTCCTCCGCGCCCTAAACCTGTCTTGTAAAAGCCCATGAAAGGCCTGGCCACCAGCCACAAAAGCCTTCTTGGGCCTTCTCTCTGTCACCTGTGACTCCTGGAGAAAGCAGGAGGGGGCAGGAGGCTGGCATTCAGCTGCTCTGTAAATCTATCGAAGATAGTTTTTATCACTTCCCGACATTCCTCTGTAAAAGCCACTCAGCTGTGTTTACAAATTACAGAATTCATCTGATGTCAGGGACCTGGCTAATGGCCTGGGTACATCCGGCAGGAACAGAAGGAGCCCCTCCAGGCCCGGCTCCCGTCTGGCTGAGCAACCTTTGGCACCAAGACATGGTGTTTCAGCCTCTGCCTTCTTGTCTGTAAAATGGGAGTGCAGGTGGCCGTGAGGATGTATGGATCACATGCACGTGGCTGGCGTGGGCTGGCGCAGAGCAGGCCTCTTGGAAAGGAAGGTGATGACGATGTGTAGTGAAGCCTGTCTCAGGCCAAGGGCTGGGCAGAGGCAGTGCGGGGCAGGCCCTCCTGCATCACTGGGTACTTGCTGGGTGAGGATGTCCGGAAACAACCGGTCTTCTCCTCCTCCTCCTCCTCCTCCTCCTCTTCCTCCTCCTCCTCCTTCTCCTCCCCCTCCTCCTCTTCCTCCTCCTCCTCCTCTTCTCGTATAACAAGCCTCAGATCCTCTCCCTGTAAGAAGTCCGAGCCTTCCCACATCCAGACTGCCCCAGCCTGAGAAGCCCACCCACCGGAAGTTCAAGCCCTCCATGCACCGATTGCTGGAGATTCTCTGGATCCTGGGTTAAGAAAGATTCTGAGGCTGCTTCCGGTTGACGGGTGGCATATTCCCTTGGCCTTGGGCAGCGCGTGGGGGCCCAGTACGGCCCCCTACTGTGCCAACCGCTCCAGTTCTAACTCCTCTAGATGAGGCAGCTGGTATTCAGGAAGGGGACTGGAGCGTTCAGAAAGGGGGTGCTGATACCCCCTGAGCGCCCGCTGTGTGTGACGTGACAGCCACCATGTCCACACACCATCTCCTTGGCCCCTCCCAACACCCCCAGGCATCTTACAAAATCTGAGGTCAGAGCAGTCGCTCAGCAAGCTGGCAGCGTTGTGGCTTCCAGGGGCCAACGCGCCGGATCCAGGGTCTCAAAGAACACGGGACAAGCAAAGACCGGACCCTTGGAGCAGGGGGCCAGGGGCGCGACGTACGGAAGGAATGGTGCAGCAGGAGGCCCCGGAGACTGCACAGAGGGGGGCGATCACTGCAGGCTGCAAGTGTCCCCTGGCAGGGGTTTCTTCTTTCTCACTCAAGAGGAGAAACAGTGAAATATTAGTAGCACTGGAAATGCTGATCATCTTCCAGTTTGAACAGCGCTGGGAAGTTTTCAGGGAGCTGCTGAGAGACGGTGGAAAGGTGGACACGGGTGGCTCAGCCTGTCCCATCTCATAGAGCAGGAAGTGAGGCTCAGGGAGGTCCTCTTCCCGCAGGGCAGGGGTGGGGGGTGGTTGTGGGGGAGGCGGGACCATGCTTCTTAGCTTGCTTTCCAGAGAAAGGGCATGTGGCCCTCCACTACACCCCCCCTTCCCCTTCACTCTTTCCCCGTGAGGGCGCTGTGTCCAGGCCTTTACACGCACCATCTCCAACCCTTATAAAAACCACGCGAATGGGGAGCTCTCATCAGTCCCACTGTACAGATGAAGAAACTGAGTCTAGAGCAGTTGAAGTTTCTAATGCCAAGATGGCAACTCCTAACCCTCGTGCTCTCAGCGCTTGCTTGGGCAGCACACATGCTGGCGTCAGGGTGGTTCGGAGAAGTTAGCAGGGCCCTACACAAGGTGACATGCAAAGTCAGCCTTGGCCCTGCTTGAAAAAGAAAAAAAAAAAAAAGTAGGAGGCGCCTGGGTGACTCGGTTGAGCATCTGACTCTTGATTTCCGCTCAGGCCATGATCTCACAGGTTTGTGGGATCAAGCCCTGCGTCGGGCTCCAAGCTGAGCATGGATCATGCTTGGGATTCACTTTCTCCTCTCTCTCTGCCCCTCCCCCTCCACTCTCAAAAAGAGAAGGGAAAAGAAAGGGGAGGGGAGGGGAGAGGGAAGGGGAGGGGAGAGGGAAGGGGAGGGGAGAGGGGAGGGAAGGGGAGAGGGGAGGAGAGGAGAGGAGAGGAAAGGAGAGGAGAGGAGAGGAGAGGAGAGGAGAGGAGAGGAGAGGAGAGGAGAGGAGAGGAGAGGAGAGGAAGCTTGTCATCCTCAGCTTTCCTTCTGCCTACTCAAGTCAAGGAAGCTTCTGCTGGGGCCAAATCCTGGCACAGGAACCCTCGTGGGGCAGAGATCATCATCAGCTGAAAAAGGAGGTGAGAATGAAAGCACCTTCCTTCTGAGATCACTGAGTGACATCAGGCCATGGGTGCAAGCGCGAACCTGACACAAATAAGCAGCATCATTATTTCGTGGTCCCTGCAGGTGCCACGCCGGTGTCCGCCCAGCTGCCCAGCAACAGCGCACAGTGGGCCCACAGGAGGGTGTGACCAACACGTGATCACGTGAAGGAACTGCTGAGGGCAGCAGTGCGGCACCTGGGCACTCTGTTCCTTCTTCTGTATTTCACCCCAGAAAAGAGATGAGGCAGGCCCTTGAGCCTGTGGTTTCAGATCCACTCCAGCTCCTTCTGAAGCCAGAGCAGGGAAGGGTGCGCTCGGAGCCCAAGCTCTGCAGCCCAACCTGAGTCCCCATCACCACCTCCTCCAGGAAGGCTGCCCTGCTCTCTCCACGTCCCTGGTTGCCTTCGCCCCCATTAAAGGCTGAACCATGAACGTCATTACTCCTCAAGGATCTGGGCATCTGGATGAGGCTGCCCAGCCCTGCCCCCTTGAAACTGGCCCAGGGGAGACTGACATTGAACAATTCGAAATGAGCTCAAAGACCATTACCTCTAGTGTGTGGTCCTGACTCTTGCTTCTCTGCTTTCAGAGACAGAGACATAGAAAGG
The DNA here is from genome assembly GCF_003009895.1 of Hyaena hyaena. Classification (NCBI taxonomy): domain Eukaryota; kingdom Metazoa; phylum Chordata; class Mammalia; order Carnivora; family Hyaenidae; genus Hyaena; species Hyaena hyaena. The sequence goes on from NW_024080705.1 coordinate 81,574, forward strand.
TAGGAGGTGGGGTGGTGGTGGCAACAAAAGGGAAGCAGAGAGAGAGATAAATGTGGTGTCATCACTCACTACTTGACTGTAACCCTTAATAGCCGTCCGGTCTGTCTTGCCCTGCCCAGCACTCAGAGCACAGTGACCAGCGCGGGGCCCTCGAATGTTCGCTACATGAAGGGAGGAGAAAAATCAGAAAGCAAAGAAAAAAGAATGAGAAGAAGAGGCAAGCAGCGGGGTAGCAGGTCCAGTGAGGGGGTGAGTGGAGCTGGGTCCCTCTCCCTCTCCTGCTCTGTTTGCCTATATCTGGTGACGGCAGAAGCTGAACATGTGGTCGGCCTGGCCCTTCTAACCCAGGACATCCGGGGTCTCTGGTGAAAGGGAAGCCAGATGCTCAGCTACCCATTCACTCCTCCCCAGCCACCAGGCTATCCCGGCTCCCGCAATGCCAGCCACCCTCCGCCCAGTCAGGGAGCCAGGCTGGGGGCCCCCGTCCCTCTGGGTGACTCTCCTCCACCCATGTGCAGAGCAAACAAAGCGTCCACGTGGGCGTGTATGACTTATGGCTTTAATCTCCCTGATAGAAGGCCTTTAAAGATTATTTCAGGGATGAAAAAAAATAATCCTGGGTAATGAATCACAGCCTTAAGAAGCTGATAAGCAGGAGGGAGGCTGGCGGGGCCTGAGCTCCTGATTTAATTAAAGTCTTACGGATACTCCCAGAAACAAAATGCATTGTAGCCATCAAGGTGATAAAATGACTGCAGGTTACTTTAAACTAACTCACCTGCCTTGTGAATCTTCTTCCCGGTGAAGAGGACAGAGGGGGAGGCTGTGTCTTCGGGACCCAGGGCTGCATGGCTGCAGAAGTCCCCGGCGGGGGCTGCTAGGGACCCCAGGGGATAGGAGGTGATTGACGGGACCCAAGAGCTAAAGCTGATCTTTAGAGCCTGGAGGATGGGGGATAATAAGCTCAGACAGGGAGCAGGACACTGTGTGTCCTTAGGTCACTTGCTGCCCCTCTCTGGGACTCACGGTCTGGGATTAAGAGATGAGTCCGGCCTCTGAGAGGCGTCCCCAAGCTGGCCTTCGGGGTCCTGAGCCCTGCGTTCCCTGAAGAGGTGAGGAGACAGGGGTGGCATCTCCACGTGGGAAGGCCCTTTTCTCTGGGCTCTGCTACAGCAGCCCTTGTTTCTCCGTCCCCTCCCCCCCTTTCCTGCCCCCCCCCCACGGCAACCTGGTAAAAGCACGCTTGCCAATGCTCTCGGGGACCCACTCTTGGTCGGGCGAGGGGGTGAGTGGGGTATATGTGACAGCCAGAATGCACCATGGAGGGCAGGACCCTCAAAGCAGGCAGGAGCCGCGAATTCTTTCCAGCTCCAGGTGGGCTGGACCTAGAGGGAAAGAAATAGAGCCCGTGAAAGTGTGACAACAGTGGCCAGTGGTCTGTACATCCTCAGACAATAGCCAGTCCACAGGGAGTGAAAGAGACAGGTGGGTGGGTGAGTGCATGGATGGATAGATGGATAGATGGATGGATGGATGATGGATGGATGGACAGACAGGTGAGTAGACTGGTGAGTGAATAGATGGATGGACAGATGGACAGACAGACGAACAGCATCCAGGGGAGGTGACCGTGAGCTGAAACTGGGCTTGGTCCCCTGGTGCCAGCTCCCTCTCTGATGGCCCTCATTCCTGGAAGCCTTGGCCAGTGCTCTGTGCTCAGTGCGGGTGTGCAAGTGACCAGCCTTGTCCCCCATGCTGCTCAATGCCACAGGGCCAGGGTTGCCAGTAAATTTGAATTTTAGATTAACTATGAAAAAGTTTTAGCAAAATTTTGTCCCAAATACTGTATTTAGTGGCTACATATGGCGACCCAACAGAAAAGAGTCCTCTGGCCCCATGCCCAGCACAGAGCTGCTCCGGAGAGAGGCCCCCACACAGGCAGTGTGCGTGGTGACTTTCTATTCATGGCCTTCCTCTGGCCCCAAGGCCCCAGAAGCCTCTGGCCAGTGAGTAGGCAAGGAGGGAAGGTTCCACCAGGAAAGTGCAGGCTGGGATGCGGCAGTGCTAAGCCTGGTACCCTCACCAGGAAGTCCTCCAGCCCGGGTCTGGGGCTACACGTGGGGCGGCCGGGGGCTGGCTGCCACCTAGCGGCCAGCCTCAGAATGGCAGGCCGCCGCTCCTAGAGACGACGGGCAGGTAAATAAATGTCCCCACAAACAGCATCCTCATATGCACTTGACAGAAAAGGAAACTGAGGCCTAACTTCCCCAAACTCATGGCCAGACCCTAGTATGGGCATAGTCTGGTATCTGCCTCCAAGCACCCCTTCTATTCACAGCCAGCGAGTGGGTCCCAAGGCCCACCAGCCGTATGCATCCCCTGCTCACCAACCGCAGTGGCTCCCTATTGCCAATAGAGTAAAGTGACCCCTCTCTGTGCTTATGTTCAGAACCTCTTCAGCCAAGTTCATTTCCCTGACTTCTCTGTCTTCTAAATCCTCCTGTGCTCCTGCCTCCTGGAACCTTCCTCAGCCCTCCTCTCCCACCTTCTCTCCAGGCCCCTCCAGCTGTGGGGCTGAGGCCTCCCCACCTTCATCTGCCCTGAGGCTGTTCCCTGGGTCCATGTGACACCGACCCCCTAAAGCCGATGGGTCCCTTGTGCCCTTAAGAAGCTCATCTGATTCCATACCAGTAAGTTCCATCCACCAATGACTCCCAAAGGCATCCCTAGGGCCCAGGTCTCTCCCCAGAACTCTAGGCTCACACTGGGCACTGTCCACCAGCCCCTGCCCCGGGAGCCCACAGGCTGCTCAGTGAATTCTGAGATGGTCAGAACCTCAGGCCTCCCTCCGAAACCTGCTTGCCCTCAGCCTTTCCCATCTCGGTGGCCCCTCTGCTCTCTAGTCAGGACAAAAATCTCTTCGGGGCACTCCCCACATCCACTCCACCCACAAAGTGCTGCTTTCAATATGATCCCGGAATCTGACCACTTCTCGGGCCCCCCCCCCGGCGACCCCCATGCAAGAAGGCCAGCAGCGCATGCCCACCATGCAGGGGCACACGGCCAAGAGCAGCAGAAGCTCCTGTGCCCACATGGACCATGGCACAGAACCACCCCCCCACTGGCTGGCCTTCTCACTTCCTCACTCATCGTGCCCTGCAGTCTCATCTCACCGTTCATTCATTCATTCGTGCATTCATTCATTCACTGATTCACTCAAGGACAGGCAAGGCCCCCGCGGCCATGAGGCTCCCACAGGGTGAAGGCAGGGGATAGGGTGGTGGTGCAGAAGGCAGATACTAAACAGTCGGTGAGACACAGCTCATTATTTCTCTGTAGTCAAGATCACTGCCACGCAGCAGAAGCAGAGGGGGTCACAGAAGCAGAGAGCAGGTGGGACCCACATGGTCTGAGGGAAAAGCCTTCCCTGAGGAGGGGCATTAAGTCTGTGCTATCAAAGACGGTCTGTGTTATGTGGACACAGAGTAGGGAGGGTGGGGGGTGGAGGGAAGAGATGCCAGAGAGGGATGCACAGGAGGGAGGCAGAGGTGGGGGGAGGTAGGCCCACAGGTGGGGGCATGTGTGCGTGCCGAGGCCCTCGGGGTTTTATTCTCGGGGTGGGGGGTTCCAGGCCCAGCCTTCAGGATCCTGGACCCCTCCCTTCAGGATCACCCCCGCATCCCTGATGCCGGCCATATGGGCAATGAGTGGTTAGTGGGACACCAGAAGCAGAAGCACTGTGTCAGGCTGGTGACCGAAATCCTGACATCTCTATGTAAGCCCGGGGCCCAGAGAGCTTAGCCCCCCACTCAGAGTCCCCGGGTGCCTCCCTGTCCCACATACTTGGTGAGTGTAGAGGCCCCTGTGCCAGCCCCAGCCAATCCAGACAACACAGGGGAAGGGCCCTTGCTGGGGCCTTGATGGCTATGCTCACCTTCCGAAAGGCAGGGGTAGACTGAGTCAGCTGTCCTGCTGGTGGAGGGTGTTCCCAGGGTTGCCATGGGAGTGCCCAGGGAGTAAGGATCCCCTTTCCAAGGGACCTGGGGTAACCCCTGGGGCTCTCAGGTTGACCTACAGGCACCTATGCGGGGAGTCCGGTAAGGCTCCCTGGAGGAGGGGACAGGAGGGAGTATCGGGAGCAGAGCGGGAGGGATTCAGGAGCAGCACGTGGCAGGGCCTGGTTATATTCACCTGGGGTGCGCAGCACCCTGCTCAGGAAGGGCTCAGGAGCCAGGTGTGGAAGGATGGATGGAGTGAGCTGGGTCTGGCTGCCGGGCGTGCAGGGAGGCAGGAAGGATGGATGTGGCTGGACGGGGAAGACGGCTGAGGAACGAACCTAACTCGGGGTATGAGTGGCAGTTCGAGGTCACCACTGGCCTTCCCCACGGGATAGGGCAGTGATGCCCCTGTCGCTGCATCGGCGAGCATGCTGTGGCCGCACCCGCGGGGCACAAGTGACAGGGACAACTGTCTCCCCAGCAGACTGTTTCTAGCAGGTGCCTAGAAACCGGGCTCTGGGGCAGAGTAGGGGCTCCCAGGGGCCAGGATCAATGGGGAGACAGCAGCTCTCATGGGGGTGCCTCTGGGGGAGGAACGGACGATGGAGCCCAGACAGAGGGTAGGCTCTGGACGGGGATTCTACGGGTGACACGGAGTCTTGGGTGCACTGGCATCAGAGCTAGGGGCACCTGGGACTCCAGCCTGGCTCCTCACCAGCCTCGCCTGCCAACTGGATAGATGACCCTCCTTCTGCCAAAACCAAGGGCAGATCGGGATGACGTTGTCAGACATGGAGCTGAGCACTCTGGACTCTCTGGACCAGGCTCTCTGGACGGGGCTCTTGGTGAGGCTGGGGGAGGGAGAGCTGAGACCCACTTGGGGTCGCTGACTTCCTTCTGCAGGAAGAATCGGGAAGGACAGGGAGCCTTCCTATTGTGTGGCCTCCCCAGAACCACAATGATCCCATTGTCCCTCACCTGCCCCGCCCAGCCCTGCCTGCCCTGGACGGGAGCCGGCTGTGTCCTCCTCCACCCCCATGAGCTCAGGGGGAGCGGCCCTGGGTGCCTGCTCCTGAAGGCACTCCAAGCTCTTTGGTATTGCTCGTTCTCCTCAGAGGGGAAACAGAGGCCATCTTTCCCCCCCCCCCCCCCCCGCCCCGATCGAAGAACTAAGAGGGCAGTTGGATCAGAGCTCCCTTCCTGGTCCTTATCTCTAGGACAGAGAGATGGAGCTCCCCCAGGTCTTACAGATGAGCCCGGAACAGGTACTTTGAGTGGCCCAGAACCTGTGGGTTGTCCCTGGCATAGCTTAGCCCAGGCTAGCCTACAGCTGGCGCACAGGCTGGCCCAGGCCCCCAAATCAATGCAGAATATGCATGTTGTCCCGGGTTGGCCCAGAGGCACATGCTATCCTAGAACCCTTAGGTTGGCTCGGAGCTCCTGCAGCCCAGGGTAGCCCAGGACTTGAGGACAGCTCAGCACTCCCACATGAGGCTGGGTTAGTCCCCGACACATAGGCTTCCTTGGCACACCCAGGATAGATTACAACAAATAAATTGGTCCAAAGGGATAGTTTTTCAAAAAGTTCCAAGCAGTAGAACTTTCCTTCAAGTGAGATTTTCTCACCCAGAGCCCAGCGGATAAAACCGACACAGTGGAGGTAACAGTGGAGGTGATGCGGGTTGGGTCAGGGCCGGGGGAAGCCAGCAGCGGTGCTCGGAAACGTGCAACACTCGGTGGCCAGGGAGAGGCCCTGCCTTGGAGCACTGGCCAAATTCCGTGATGCAAATGGCCGGTTCACAGGCTACCAGCCTCTAGTTAGTGAACTCAGAGCCGGGAGGAGGTGCCCATAATTAACTCCACAAGCCTGTGAGCGGCACCAGCATCCAGAGCTACCCACTGAACATCCTAGGCTCTTCTGGAGACACCCCGGGACTCGGAGGATCTCAGTGCTGGGCAGCCCAGGTCCAAGACAGAGAGGTCTGCCCAAGCCTGAGGGTTTGCTAGGCAGTGTCAGGCTTTCGAAGCCTGAGGGCAACCCAGAAAACAATGTCCTGGTCCCTGACAAGCACGGGGCTGGTGGGAGGTGAAGTCAGTGGGGGAGACCTGGCCCCAAGAATTTCCCACATGACTTTGACCAAGCCTTCTCTGCCTTCTGTACAGATGAGAGACCGGAGGGGCCCCACTCTGGCCTCTGCAAGTCAGCCGACGTTGCCTTTATGACTTCCAGCCTTTGCTCCCTCCCCAGGTCCCGCACCCCACCCCCGCAGAGCCCTAGGCACTGGGTCCCCCTCCCTCCACCCCTCGCACACCTGTCCTCAGCTGGCTGGCACCCAAGGGAGTGTGCGGGGCTGGACACAGGGCGTGGGTCCTCCTTTGTCAGAGGCGACTCCTACGTGCGGTGCAAGGGCCAGCCTGATTGACATGCGTACCTGACGGGGCGACAGGGGGGTGGCCTCTCATAAGCAGCCCAGAGGGAAGAGCCCAATCTGGACTTTTTTGTTTTTCCATTGAAAAATAATATAAATTATGAAATGGTTTGAGCATTCAGAAAAGGACATCTTGCCACCACTCAGATGTAGATGTTAGTATTAGTGAGGCTTCCCCGACTAGGACATGCCTCTCCTGCCCTGAGCATGCTCTACTCCCCTCCGGGCTGCAAGCAGGGGCTCCCAGGGGACAGGGGTGGCTTCTCTGTGCGTCTGCGCTGTGTTGGGTCACACGCGTGCTCCTCTGACATCTCATTTACCCCCATAGCCACCTGGTGAGGCATGGGTCAAGAAAGATTTATTCTCTCCATTTCACAGAAGAGGAAACTGAGGCATAGAGGGTGAGGGCGCTACCCAAGAGCACGCAGACATGGTGTCAGGTCAGCACTAGACCCCAGTCTGGCCCTGAGACCATGTTCTCTTCCCCATCAGCCCCTTGGTGCCCTCACCCACTCCCCTCTCCTCGGAACCTCCAAGAAGGACCATTAATGCTGTGTCCAGGCAAGCTGGGCCATGCCTCAACCTTACCTTTGAAAACCTATGGCAAGTGTGGGTTGAGCACCAGCATTGTGCAAGGTACAGGGCAACTGTGACAAAGAGAAAACACCATTGTGTCCCAGAGGCGCACACAGATGCCTAGGCCCCCCCCCCCCCGCAGTGTACATTTATTGTACCCAAGGGGCTCCACACTCTGATGGATAGAAAACACAGGGCTGTGAACCATGGAGTGGGAAGAAGGAATGGGCTGACTTTGTAGAAGAAGTGGAGATTGATTCAGGTCTTGGAAAGCAAGCCTGGTGAGGAGAAGAGGAGGGAGACTCCGCACGGCAGAGGGCCCCCCACATCCAAATGCTCAGCTCAGGGACACCGCACCGCCCAAGCGAGGGGTTGCGAGAGGGTGGGAAGGTGGGAGTGGGAAAGATAGAGAAGCACACCGCCTACACACAGATCCACAGAGGAATCAAATCCAGAATATGTAAAAAAAAAAAAAAAAGAAAAAAATAGGAAAAAGCCTCCAAATCAAGGGCAAAAAACAGCCCAGTTAAAAAAAAAAAAAAAGCATTGGCCAAGGACTTGAATTGTTCAGGGAGCACGTGTCTAGCTGCCCGGTGAGCATGTGAGAAGCTCCCAACCCCATCAGTCCCTGGGCCAAAGCAAATTAAAACGACAATGGGAACCCATTATACTCCCACCACAGTGGCTACAATTAAGAAGGAATGCCAACCTCCGGTGTTGACGAGTGTGGAGCCACCAGAGCTCTCACACGCTGCCTGTGGGGGTGTTCATTAACCACTTGGCAGTGTTTACGGAAACCAAACACATACCTGGGGTATGATCTAGCAATTCCACTCACAAGTATTTACCCGAGAGCCACGAAAGCAGGTGACTGCCAAAGGACATGAGCAAAACGGCCACCCCAGATCTACACACAGTAGCCAGGAACCGAACACCACCCTCGTGCATGTCGACGGGGGTGGGGGTGGGGGGAGGGGGTATCAGTCAGCAAAGGCACAGCCATTCGATGAACTACTATGCAGCACTGAAAAGAACAAATTATGACCCTGTATCTGTGCGGACGGGCCTCACAGACACAATGCGGAACGCAAGAAAGCCGACAGACACGCGTATATCCTGTCCGGCTCCATTTGACTAAGCTCAGGGGTAGATGACAGGTCTGAATCGGGGTTACCTCTGGGAGATTCTTGACCAGAAAGGGGCCCAGGGGAACATCCTGGACTGTTGGAATTTGCTGTCTGTTGCTCAGTGAGGCAATTACACAGAGTATACGCGTGTAGAAATCCATTGAGGTACGCACTGAAGATTTGAGCACTTTGTACTCTAAAATACCCCCAAATAAAGCATTTTTAATCCCTCTAGATAAAGTTCAAGAACGGGGTGGAGAGAGCGAGGGAGGGCAGGACAGCCACTTGGGAGGCTTCTTGCAACACCCCAGGTGAGAGAGAATGAGTAAGCCAGCAGCAAACAGGTGCCAGGGGTGGGCCCAGCCTGCCGGAGGCCCGAGGAAGATGTCAGCAAGCGTGGGCAGCTGGGGGAGGCTTCTGGAAGAAGAAAAAGGGACTTGGCAGAGGTGGGGACTCCTTGAGGCACTGGCGCATGTCAACACGCCCGAGTGTCATCTACAACAGGTACCCCGGCTGCCCATCTCAGAGAGGGTGAGCCCCCCCCCACTGGCGAGCTCAACAAGATTAGTGAGCCCTGTTTGTGGGGCCCTTATGACGTCCACAAAGCCTGGTGGTGAGAGCTTTATCCTCAAGCCCGGGAAGAAGGCCTTATTCTTCCTGTTTCACAGGTGTGCAGACTGCGGCTCTGAGGGCAGAGCAGGAGCACCACCTTGTTAACGACCACGACACTCCAGAGGTGACGACCTTCTGGCAGGGATGCTGGTGGAACAGCTGGGCAGGAGCCAGGCTAGGAGAACGGGTCTGGGGGTCCGCAGCTCCTCAGGATGGCCAGGGGTCCTGGGCATGTCCGAGTTTGGGAACAGATGGGCTGAGAGGGACGACAAGTAACTGTGAGCCTGGGCATGGAGCTCAGGGGTATGAGGAAGGCATCAGGCACTGTCCCCGGCCCTGTCCCCCCACGACGGCCCCCCTAAGTCAGTGCTGTTATCCCCATCCCACAGAGGAGGAGCAGGGAGCTCGGGGTGGTCACCCAGGGAACGGCGAAGGCCCTCGCCTTGCGGTCCCCAAGCCAAGCCTGTCATGCTCGCCTGTCACTGCTCCCCCTGGGTCCTGAGCGCTGGAGGGTCTGGCATCACCCAGGGGATGGGGCAGAGAGGACCAATTCTGAGAGACCCAGAGAACGAGAAAGGAGGCAGAAAGCCCAGTGATGCAAAGAAACTGAGAGAAGCAGTAGACGGAGTGGGCCGGGGTGGGGTGGGGGGAGGGAGCGGCGGGAAGCAGGTGGCGCTGATGTGGGAGACGGAGCAGATGTCGCCGGCAGCTGTGAACTCACGAGACAGACTGAGTTCTGCTGACACAGGCTTGTGGGACAGGGCCCTGCTCCTGCCTGCCCCCTGTGCCCTCCCGCTGGCCGCCCTGGTCCACGTGGCTAGGGGTGGAAACGGGGAGGATCCGCAGAAGGTCAGGCCAGGCTCTCCCAGAGAGACCCCCCCTACCCAGACCATGTGACCCTGGACCTCAGTGACCTCATCTGGGCAATGGGCCCCAAAGACCCTGCCATCACTGTCAGGCTCTGAGCCAGCAAGGCATTTCCCCTGCACCCAGGCTCACTCCTGCAGAGATGATACCCTGCAGCCTCCCGCCCCCAGGCTCCTGGCTCCCCATGAAGTGTAGCCAACTCAGCACTACCATCCGGGAGCCTCCAGCTTCCTTTCCAAAGGATGGGGTGGGAGTGGGGGTCCTCTCTTTGGTGGTACATCTGCTAACACTGAAACAATATGGAGATTAGTGCGGCCCAAGGATGACATACAAAGTCTTAAATTGTTCCATATAAAAAAGGAGGCCAGGGGTGCCTGGGTAGCTCACTTGGTGAAGCATCCAACTTCAGCTCAGGTCCGTGGGCTCGAGCCCCGCATTGGGCTCTGTGCTGACAGCTCAGAACCTGGAACCTGCTTCTGATTCTGTGTCTCCCTCTCTCTCTGCCCCTCCCCTGCTCATGCTCTGTTTCTCTCTGTCTCAATAATAATTAAAGATTTAAAAAATTTTTAATGAATAAACATTAAAAAAAAAAAAAAGAGGGGGTACCTAGGTGGCTCAGTCGGTTAAGGTTCTGACTTCAGCTCAGGTCATGAGCTCGCAGTCCATGGGTTTGAGCCCCTTATCAGGCTCTGTGCTAACAGGTCAGAGCCTGGAGCCTGCTTCAGATTCTGTGTTCCCCTCTCTCTCTGCCCCTCCCATGCTCACTTGCACTCTCTCTCTCAAAAATAAATAAACATTGAAAAAAATGAAAATAAAAAGGATGAGGCCGAAGACTGACTGCAGCATCTCCATCTCCCCGATCCCCCCAGGCAGACCCTTTCCTCATGCTCTGGAGGGAGGGAGGTGCCTCACGGCTGACTGGAGGGGCCGATGGACAGGAGGGCGTGGAGGATGCCAGAGGAAAGCCATCAGCATCGTTGTCACCCCTCCTTGAACTGCCTGGGCTCAAACATAGCATTGCCACCTAACAACTGCGTGACCTGAGGCAGGTAACTCAACCTCTCTGAGTTGCTCATCAGTAAGGTGCAGATGAGGTTGCCCACTTTACAGAGCTGGAGTGAAGACTGGCTGACCCCAGAGCTGTGGGATCCCCCCCATCCAGTGCCCAGCACTCCGTGGCACAAGGACATCGCCTGGGCATGGGAGCAAAGGTGACCATGGAGTCAGAAGGGACATCAGACAATGCTGAGCCCGATCCTCGCTTGCATCCATCCAGAGAGGGCAGCTGGAAAGCTGGCACCCAGCCGTAGGGCTTACATGGCACAGAGCCCAAGGTTCTGGCTCCCAGGCCAGTGCTCCCCGGTCTAGAAGGAGTCAGGCCCCCTGAAATCACTCCTTCCTCTTCAACGGACACAGCAGATGCCTGCTCTGTGACAGCGTCTGGAGGTGTCAGGCAAGAGTGGGCACCGGAAGGCACACCACTGGAAGGGCACACGGACCCGCGGCTCCGTTGTCGAGGATGAAAGGACAGCTTTCCCCGTGCCCCGAGCAAGGCACCTGCCGGAGAAGGGGTGGCCCAGGTGGGATGCAGGCTGCTGGGGCCGGGCTCCCTCTGTCTGCTGTCCACTGGCTTCCCTTTCCCTGCCTGAGGCTCCAGGCTCGATTAAGCTGTCACTGCCGGTTGCAATGTCACTTCAGATAGAGTCCAAAAGGGACAAAGTTTACAGGAACCACACGTCCTTGAAACAGGCTGCCCCTGATGCCAGCGGCCTCCTTGGCTCTTTCATGCCCTCCAACTGCCTGCGGATCCTCTGCCCAGCCCCTGCCCAACCCCACATGGAGGAGGGGCACTGTTTATAGCTCCCGATTAATTAAATCAATAAACCACCAATGCAAATCTGGCCGAGGGCCAGCTCTTTACAGTGCTCCAAACCGAGGGGAATGCTGCAGGGACTTCTGCAGCAGGAGAACAAGAAAGGAGGAGAGAAAGGAGGAGGAAAAGAAGGATGAAGAGAAAGGCCATAGAGGGAGGGGGCTCAGAAGCAGGCTGAGTGTCCCGCCCCCCAGATCTCCTCTCTGAACCACATCATGACCCATCTCTGCAGTGCTTCCCACCCCCTCAGGCTCTTGTTCTTGCCTTCAGGCTCTCCTCCCACTTCCCACCAATGTGGCTTTAAGAAAAATCTGCTATCAGTCATTTACACCATAGTAAAAATTTGAAGCTGGACAAGACTGCAGAGATGCCCTGATCCCACATCATCTGAGGGATGGAGGAGCTGAGCCTAGGAAGGCTAAACGCCCCAGGGCATCAGTGGCCAAGCTGAAAACTTCTGAGCACTAGGCTTGTACCATGGCCTTCATGCTACACAACACCCCCATGCCAAGGTCGTTGGTGGGAAGTCAAAGTGTCTGACTTGGGGGGAAATAAAGGCATGTAGTAGTGCTAGCCAAGGCTGGCTACCACAGCAGGAGTCTTGCAGGGTCCCTTTCTTCAGTGTCTCTGGGTCTGGGCACTGTGGGGCGCTGGCAAAGGCCCCGCTCACCCTGTATTCTAGATTCTCAAGAGACTCGGTTGTCAGGAAGCCTGTCCATGAGAGGAGGCTTTGAGGCCTGGGGCCAGCCCTGGTCCTCTCTGGGACTCATTTTCTCCTTCTGATCTTAAGGGACTCAGAATCGACAATCTGTAAGTGACTCTGTAGCTCAGACACTCTTCATCAGGGCCTTTGGCCTGGCCTCAACGGAGAGCTTATGTTTGCAGCAGAGTCACTCTAGACAGCACCAAACTGCTCGATGGACCCTGGGATTCAGCCATAAACTCTGAGCGCCCTTCATTTTCCCATCCATAAAATGGGGAAATGACAGATGTGGATCTCACATGTGGGAGGCTGTGCACTAATGAATGCTTTCAGAGCCTCAGAAGAGAAAAGGGGCCGCCTCTATGGGGACCAGGGGACATAAGTAGGCAGCAGCCTGGGGGGCCCCCGATGCCAGGCTGGACTCCAGGCCCTGCTCCACTGGTCCAAGAAACACCAGCAACCCAACAGCCTCCAATCTACTACAGAGATTTTCCCAGCATTCATTTCCTCTGGGACCTGTGCCCCCACTCTGTGCCCCCTACAGCACTCCTCTGTAAATGGTCCTGAAGCCTTGTGACCCAGGTTCCCAACTCCAGGGAAAGTGACAGCATTTTACCCACACCCCTCTATCTGACTGCGATTTGTCGTGTCTTCACACACGCCTACCACTGTAGGGACGCAGGGGAGGCCTGGGAAAGTGCCAGCCATCAAAAGGCTATGTCTCCTCTGGGTAGACAGAAGGTTTAAAAAAAAAGAGAGAGAGAAAGGTTTACTGTCAACACGTGCAAAAATGTTGAAATAAATGGCCACATGGCCCAGATGCCTCAGCACGGAAAGCAAACATAAGGCCCTGGAGTCTTCTATTTCCTGAGCCTAGCAGACATCACTAATAGATCCCAGAACTCTTCCCAGTGGAGCCTGCTTGCAGCCTCGCTGGTCCTTCCATTAGGGGGCTGCAGGCAGCCCCCAGCCTCCTCACTGGAGGCAGCAAGCAAAACAGGGTTCACCTGTCCCCAGAGGTTTAAGGGTTATGGCTGGACTAGCTACAGGGGGCTTCCTGGAGGCGGAAGTCTTCCCTAGACATTGAAAGAAGACTCTGGATAGTTGAAGAGAGCAGAGAGGGTGTTCTAGAAGGCAGGAGCCATGTAAGCCAGGATCTGGAGAGAAAATCTGCACAGCATATTCAAGGACAGTGCGATCTGCTGCCAGAAAGGAGAGACATCCAGGAGACTAGAGGGGGCAGGGTGGGAGGTGGGGCATGGTGCCCAAAGTCAGGTGGGTCCCACCCCTCTCCCCAGCCTGCTTGAAGCCTCGTCGCCTTCTGTACCCACTCCCAGCCCGGGAGGCCCTCCAGGAGCCTGGGGTGAGCGAGGTGATGCTGGCCATGGCTGTCAACCTCCTGGGTGACAAAGAAATTTGCAACCTTGTTAGAATGACACGTCGCTGCCCATTCTGAGTTAGAGGATAGGTGCCTGAGATGCATAAGCCATCTGCTCTAGTTCTGCTCCATGGCTGATTTACAGCCACGTCCAGCCCAGTCCAGCCACTGGCCCAGGGACAGCCCACACCACAGGGGGAGCGGCCCTCCATCACTGCGGACCGGGGACCAAGTGCAGAACGGCCGCCTCGGACACCAGGGCTCCGAAGCAAGGGGCACACGGGCCAAGGACAGGTGCTCAATGCAACCTCTTCCCCTGGGGCCCCTTCCCAGAAGACACTCCTCCACCCATGCTTTCCTTTAGAATCTATCTTAGTTCTCACCTCTAACAGGGAGCCCACCAGGATTTGTCCACCAGACCTCCCCACTATACCGACAACAAAAAACCTGTTTATACGTCTGACCTAATGCTAACCTGCTCAGGGATTCAGGCAAGCCATCCCTCTACCCAGGACTCAGTTTCTCCATCTGTCACCAAGGAAGCCAGACAAGAGAGCCTCCAGGCCTCCAGCAGTAAGAACTCTCCTATCACGTCTGGAGGGGGTCAGTTGCCTGGCTGGCCGAGGGCCATGGGATCATGTGGAGTCCATGCCCCTTGCCCTGGTGCTCTCAGAGCCTCGCCCAGGTGTGGCCCAGCAACCTGAGGAGGGACTTCCATATCTGGAGGAGACTTCAAGGACACTGTGGTCCAAAGCCTGCCTTTCCCAGATGGACAATGGAGCCCCAGAGAGGGCAATGATTTGCCCAAGGCTGCACAGCAAGCCAGCCACAGCCAGAACTCGTACCTTCGTTGAGAATTGGTTTGGTGATGTGGTTCACGGGTACAAAGGCTATGCTTACTGTCCCATCCCTGCCACTCACAGAGTCCCCAGGGGTGATGGGAGTGGTCACTGGACCCTCACTGGGGGAGGGGCCCACAGGAAAAAAAACAGAAGACATAGCCCCCACCAGCCAAGAACCTGCAACAAAGACAAGAGGGAGAGATGTTAGCGGGGAGTGTAGGCTCTCGTCTAAAGCTCTCCATCAGCTCCCCATCACCTGTCATTCCACCGAAAGTAAAGTGTCGCCTTGGGTTAAAAACTGCCCTCTTTTTAGAGGAAGTTACAAAGTAATATCCTAGCCTCTAGTGTAAATGAATTTGTCAGAAGTCCTTCTCTGAGGCAAGAGGGGCCCAAGATCAAATAAAGGACCCGAAGAGAAAGGCCTCTGCTTCCTCTCCGGGATGCAGATGAAAGTTCCTAGAATTCTCTCCCCGCCAGCAATCCTGGAGCATCATGTGCTGGCTGACAGCTTACCCCAGTGCGCGCGCACACACACACACACACACACCCCACGGCCAAGGCCAGAGTGAAAGCATCAGCCTAGCAAAGACCTTCTCGGTATCAGAGCAGGCTGTCTCGGGGATGGGGAGCTGCCTGCCCCTGGAGGCATCCAAGCCGCGGCAGTGGAATGATGAGGGGACCTTCCCACCCCAGAGAGACCCGGACATCTGGTCACCCATGCTCCTTCTCCTCCTCCATCAGCCCTCAAATCCTGCCAGCCTCACGGCAAGGTCACAGATGTCCTTCCTGCTGGGGCCGCAGCATTCCGGGGTGTTCTCTGAGTGGCCAGTGCAGGGGTGGCCCCTCACAGGGACTGGTCAAGAAGCTGCAGGGCCGCCAGAGCCCCCTCCAATCAGGCCCACCCTTCAGTTGCACCCAGGGCTGAAGGACCCCTCATCAGCACTCACGGCAGACTGGGGCCCCTCCCTTGTGTCCCATCTCTATCCCTTTGTCCCTGTGCCTTCTGCCCTTCAATCCCCGCCCCCTGCTCTCCCAGTCTCCGAGCCAGCCCCTGCCCTACAGAGCTTCACACCAAAGCCAGTGCTGAATGGAGGTTCCTGAGCCCTTGGGAGCCGGATCAGCCGCCCCACCCATCTCCCCAGCCCAGCCCGCCCCGGCCTCCTCCAGCCACTGCCCCTCGCCTCACCGCCTCCAGGGTGCCAGGCCCTGAGCAGGCCCGAAGGCAGGCAGGGGAGGGGAGAGGCAGCCACAGGCTGGCCCAGGCACTTCCCAGACATTTCCCAGGGGCGTCCTTTCCCTGTTCTAAATACAAGGAAACTGAAGCAGAGACAGGAAGAGACCGCCCCTGCCAAGCTGCAGTTCAAACCCAGGTTTGCCCGACCCCCAAGCCCATGGACTTTATCTCATTTCAATGAGCCCAGAAAGCTGGGCTAATGGTGCAGCCAGGATTTGAACCCCCAGCCCTCAAGGCGCACAGGGACTAGTTCAGGGTCAGGAGATGCTCCCGAGGGGGTCAAGCACCACAGGCCCACTGCTGGGGGCCACACCGTGCAGGGGCCCCAAACAAGCAGTCAAGGCTGAGGGCCCGGGGAGGTCCGGAGGCCGGCTCTTTGGCTGGGGCCAGAGAAGCCTTGGAGGAGTCAGCAGGGGAGCGAGACTGGGAGCAGAGGCTGGAGGTGAACCCCATGAGAGCCGGGCAGGGCCAGCTGGGGCTGGGCCGGGAGTCCCCCACAGTGTGAGATGGAGGGGGGCTGTGGGCCGGTGGGGTGCCGGGTCGCACTGCCCTCCCCAGCCCCGGTACCCCCAGTGCTGGGCCATGAGTGGGGGTGGCCCCGGGTGGTGGTCTGGGTGGGGACGCTGCAGCAGGTCCTGAGGGACCACGGCTGGGAGTAGGCAGCCGGTGTGTCTCTTGGGGCAGCTTCTCTTGAAGGGAGGACAGAGTGTGGACCTCCACAGCCGCCGCCCTGACTTCGGGGTGCTGGCACGTCACCCCACACGTAGGAAGGCGTCCCCGCCCTCATCCCGGGGCTACCCCAGCCCACACTCCGCACCCTCCTCTCTTCCCCAGGGACAGGACAGCGGTATTGGCTCAAGACAGCTGCTGGGGCTGGGACAGCCGGGGCTCAGAGCAGGACCCCACCTTCCTGGGCCCTGCCCCGAGCCCCAGGCCGGCGTTACTGCAGGCCCCAGCAGGAGCCCCGGCCTCCCAGAAGCCCAGGGACTCATCGCTGTGGGCTGCAAGGTGGGCTCTGGTCTCTGCCCGCCCCAAGTGTGCCTTCCTGCAGTGCATCTGTCTACAGACAGCCTCCTGCCTGGGGGACAGCCCCCTGGGGTGGAGGGGACAGGCACTGAGAGCCCCCGGTTGAATCCAGGTGCTCAGCTGAGGGCTTGGAAATCCACCTTCTCCTTCTATCGCGTGGTTCTGTTTCCCTCCCTGCCGACCTCCTCCTCAGGCGGCCTTCCCTGAGGTGGGTACAGGCCCGGGCAGCCCCGAGTTGGCACCACACCTCGTCACCAAGAGGACACCCTCTTTCCTAATCCAGCAAAAGCCCAGGATGGGCTCCCAGTGGCAGGGCCCGGTCACACACAAGGCCTGAAGCCAGGAGGTGGATGGGGCCCACAATGGGAATAAGGACTGCGATGGTGGGGGAGGTGGGGGAGGAGGAGGGGACTCGGGAAAATCCATGTGTCGGAAGCCAAAGAAGGTGGAAGGGCCCTGGGAAGTCCTCCCCGCGGCTGCCTGACTCATTGGCTGACACCAGCAGTCAACGGCGGGGACAGAGTGGCACCCAGTGGCTCGTCTAGCAAGGTAGGAGGAGACCAGAAGAGGTCAGCTTTGCAGGAGGGTGCCGTCCCCGTGTCTGCTGTGGCCACAAAGTGTCCACGAGATTGGCCGCCAGCAGTCACAAGTGACTGTGGCAAGATCCCGCGCTGCATGAGTTGCTGCCTCTAAGGGGTTGCCATCCTGGACAGGGGTGGGGCTTGGGGGGGTTCCTGGGAGGAGGCAGCAGGGAGGGGGGGGTGGACCCTGATGGACAGCGGGAGGCAGGGAGGGGATGAGAGGAGCAGAGGAGGAAGGGTGGCGGGTGGGGGGGGAAGGATAGGAAGGCAGGGGGAGCTGGGGGAGGGCAGAGCAGAGAGGACTCCGGAGGAAAAGACAAAGGAAAGGAGAGAGGAAAAACCGCTGCCACTGAGCCCTTCCTCCCCTCCCCCAGGGCCGAAAGTTAAAAATAGGCTGTGTAGTGAAAGAGAGACAGAATGGGAGCAGGCGGCTGAAGCAAGGCGTTGGGAGCCCCGCCGGGAGGGGGGTCCCGCAGGCCGCAGCCAGGATGAGGCCGCGGCCAGCATGAGGCCACGGCCGCATGTCTCCCACCCAAGTCCTGACCCGGGGCCGTGCACAGCCTTCCCGCAGGGGTAACCCACCCGTGCAGGGTCCGGTTGGCTCGGAGTCAGGGACTTAGCACCCAGACCTGGCAGTTACAACCCCACTGTACAGATGAGGAAACTGAGGCCCAGAGAGGGCAAGCTGTCTGCCCTGGTGCTCACCACAGCAGCAGAAGCGGACAGTGAGAACTGAGAGATCCTTCTGTTCCCAGCCTGGCCCTGCCCCTAAGCAGCTGAGCGGCCAGGCTAGAGGCCACCCCCCCTTCCCGGAACTCCAGTTCCCTCACAACCCCGTGCCCTTCCTGCCCACCTCCTGGGCACGCCCGTGGAGGAACTAATTAGTGGTTGGTTTGCAGAGGCAAAGCCCCACACGAACACAGAGGGTTATTAGCCCTCAGAGCCTGAGAGGAAGACCAGCGAGGAGCTGCCGTGCTGACAGGGCTGGTTTCTCTGCCCAACTTTAGGGCGTCATTACTTTTGTTAGCAGACAGCATGATTATTGGATGTTGTTAATAATCTCTTAGGTTTATAAACAGCCTTTCTTCCAGGGATCTTAAAGCTCTTCCACATTTAGCTTCCCCTGTTGCCAGGAGGTCAATACCACAGCGTGGAGGAGCATAGATCTCCATGCTTTTAAGAGGCACAGAGAGGTTAGGCCGCTTGCCTGGGCCCACACAGCAAATCGGGGACAGAGTTGCAGTCACTGTTCACAGTCTTCTGGGGCCCAGAAAGAACTCATCTCCGTCTACTCATGGATTCTATCCATGTCTCTCTAGCCATCTCAGAACAAGCCCACTACTTGTCTAGGGTTTTCTATGGGATATGATCCCATTTGATCAAGTCAGTGGAATTAATGTTACCATCGTGCAAGTGAGGCTCAGAGAAGTGAAGCGACTTACTAAAGATCACACAGCAGTAAGCAGGGAGAGGACTCGAATCTAGGTCCCTGGACTCCGCATCCAGTGCTCTCACCAGGGCAGCAGCTGAGTTGGGGAGGAACAATGAAATGGGTTTTACGAGAGGGAGGAAGTCTTCATCTTGTTAGTTCCTGCCGGGTGGGAGGGAGGGGGTTGTCCAGCCGGTTCTGAAGGAGGAAAAGAGGAGGAACAAGAGGCTCGGACGGAGGGGCCTGACTGGAGGCAGGTAGCTCCCCTCTTTCCACCTCCATTTCCGCAATTGTCGTATCAGGATGGGGCTGGCAAGGTGAGCCCTCAGTTTTCCTCTGGTTCTGAGGTTTCGCGGAGCCCGAGTCCAGCCCGCCAGAGCCCTCCAAGCTGTTTGGGGGCGGGGGGAGTGGGGCAAGCCCGGCCTGGCCCCAACATGCCTGGG
Source organism: Hyaena hyaena (assembly GCF_003009895.1). Classification (NCBI taxonomy): domain Eukaryota; kingdom Metazoa; phylum Chordata; class Mammalia; order Carnivora; family Hyaenidae; genus Hyaena; species Hyaena hyaena. Next base: position 100,692 of record NW_024080705.1, read on the forward strand.
GGGCCCACTGCAGGGGGAGAATCCAGCCAGTAAAGCAGGATCCCTGGCTTTCTATCAGAGCTGGCAGTGACCTTGGGCGTGTCCCTTACTCTCCGGTCATCTATCAAATAAGGGACTTCCCCTCTGGCCCTGGGGCAGCCATGACTGAGGCTCCCGGGGCAGCAGCTCATAATTGGCTGGTTTGGGCACGCAGGAGCCTGAGACAGACATTGATCAACATCGGTCACCCAGCTTCCTCGGGTCACCAAGGCTGCAGACAGACACCAAGGAGGCCCTGTTCATCTTCCTTCACAGCCACTGTCCCCAGAGCTCTGGCCCAGGGTGCCCAGGCCTTGGGGGACTGCTCCCAGAACCCAGCTCCGAACAGCCGTAGCAGCCAAAATCCCTGGTTAATGAAGACAGACGGGCTCGCCTGGGCCGCAGGGGAGGAAGGTGTGCAGCGCTGGAAATGTGGGAGTTCGCAGATGGCCAGGGGCTGGAGGGCAGAAGGGATTCATGATCCAGAAAGATGAGGAGCGGGACGAGCGTGGGCAGGACGGTCCCCAGGCCTCCTCTATAGAAACAGCTCCTAGGGCAGCTTTGTAGGCTCTCAGGGCGGATGGGGCCCCATCCCCTGACTCTGGTGAGGGAGGGAGCAGCAGAGTTGATCTGAGCCACCAGGTGCAGAAGCGATTGGGAACGAAGCTGGCCATGACCCCCTCTGCACCAGGCAGTTTGTAGGAATTCCCTGAGATGGTCTCCCTCCCGCTTCATTTCACAGCTGAAGAAATGGAGGCCCAGGAAGGGTCCGAGACTCCTCCCACGTCACCCAGCAGGGGCTTGAGCTTGGCCTTGGGCTTGCTGGTTCCCACCACCCCGGGCTCCCAATCTGAGCAAGAAGGAGGTCTGTGCACTCACGGACCCCGACAGACAGCTGCCCCTCCCCCTGCCTGCTGGCCCTGGGGACAGGGATGCTTCCCATAAGAGAACCAACCGGACAACCCTCCACCACTCTCGTTGATTGCAGACTTGGTATTCCATGGGGTGGGGGTGGGGGAAGAATGGGGAGAGAGCACAATCTTCTTCTAAGGAAGAAAGGGCTGCGTCAGCCGCCGGTTGACCATGTTAGCGCAGTGTTACGTTGGATTCTGAGAGATGCCTGCAGTGTGGTGGCCCCTGCCTCATTCACAAGGAGAATGGGGACAGACAGTCCACTTGCGGGGCCGGGAGAGGAAAAGTAGGGAGAGGGCAGAGTGGGTTGGGTTGCTTGGAGTGTTGCTGGTACAGGTTAGCAAAGGGGACCCCCCCTCACCCACCACCAGCACCCACCCTCTCATGGGCATCAGTGGGAATTGAGAAAGAGGCGGCTTCCTCCCCCACCCCTCAGCTGCCAGAGGCTTTCCTGACAGCCCTGCACCTGAGCCCACCCCCCATTCGGTGGCCCTCGCGCCGCAGGACAGCATTGTCTCTGCAGTGGGGAACCAAGGCATGAGTCCATCTGAGCCATGGTCTGCAACCTGGAAACGAGAGATCACAAGACATCACCCGTGGGCTTCCTGAGGATGAGGACCACACGTGTAGAGCCTGGCGCCGGGTAAGCTTCCCACCGCTCTTCCCTTTACGGCCTTGCCTTAGCCAAGTTCACGTGCTCATTGTTCTACCCCAGGCTCTCATAAAAGTCTCCTGGCTGACGCCTTGTCCATTTCCTCCCACACTCTCTGCCCCGGGGAGCATCCTGGAGTGCCACCCCAGGTCTGGCCATTTCTGGGCTTAAAATCCTGTCAGTCCTGGACATGGGACGAAATTAAAGAATGATGACTCTGTTCAGGGGTGGTCATGGCAGTGCGGTTGCGTTTTTGTTTTTAGACAGTCCTTAACTTTTAGGGGTACGTACTGAAATATGTAGATGTGAAATGACAACGTGATTTGTTTCAAAATAATCTGAGGGTGCGGGGAGAGCTAAAATGCGCATGGCACGTCGTTCATTGTTGAGCCAGGCAGGTGGCGGTCTATGAGGATCATTACACCAGCTCCGAGCTCTTCTGTGTATTTGAAATTTCCTACAATAAGAAGCTTTTAAAACATGGAAGGAGAGTGGACGAAAGCGCGGAGGAGGTGATCATCGGGGGTGGGGAGTCATACTATGTACTTTGGTGTGTATTTGTCTTGATATCGTGTTCTTAAAGGAGATTCTGTCTGCTTCTCACCTTGCTGCCCCAGGAAGGAGCTCCTTAGCGTGGCTCCAGAGTCCTTCATGAACTTTCTCTACAGCCACACCTGTCACTGTCCCAGCTCTCTGGCCCCTGTACCTACCTGTACCTCATGCTCTGGGATCTGGGACTGCAGTCAGCAGCCAGACGTTCCAGTCTGTGCCTCACCCCCACACCCTTTCCTCTCAGTGGCACATCTTGAAACCCTGTGAGCCAAGAGTTCTTGGTTGAGCCCAAGAGTGGCCTTCTCTAGGGAGCAGTTCCTACCTCGCCTCCAGCCTCTGCCCTGATGGAATCCATCACTGCCTGCAGCCCCGACAAGCCCTGTGGGCAGGGACACGGGCTGCAAGGGGCAAGGCTTATCTTCATGGGCCCAGAGGCTGGCACCGAGCCTGAAGCTCAGGAATTGTCCACTGAGCATGGAGAGGTCTCACCTACCATCTACTGCAGGATTTCATCTGGCTGCCCAAAGCCCAAAGAATGGGATCATTTCCTGAGGTCGCCCTGCCCCCTGTTGGTGGAAAGTAGCCTTGGGAGGATGGCCGGAAGCAAAACTGGGTTCCCCACGCCCCCGCAAAACTGGATTCCCCACGCCCCCGAAGCCTATGGCTGCCACTCAGCAGAGCTCTGAATGAGGCTCGGAGCTGGGGGAAGCCCGCCACAGAAGCGCGCAGCCCAGCACCAGCAGCCTCTTCTAACCCCTCGGGGCTCCCAGGTCAGCCCACTGAGGACTCTTCCCAGGAACAGGCCACACCCTCCCCCTAGGCACACCCCAGCATTGAGAACTTGTCTCTGCCTGGCCAGCTCCGGGTGACTCTTCAAGACGTGCACCGCTCATCCCTCCATGCAGACACTATACTGTCACCCACTTGTAGCGTTACTCTGTGTCACTCCTTTACGGCCCCACCGCATGTTAGTCATGTGTATTACTGGTATACCCACCTCCTTCCCTAGACCAGAGGGTCCTTGAGAGAGGACACTGGTCTCACCATGACAGAGACCCATTAAGAACTGAACTTGTGGGGGCTCTCGGGTGGCTCAGTCGGTTGAGCGTCTGACTTTTGATTTTGGCCCAGATCATGATCTCACAGTTCATGGGTATATAGCACCACGTCGGGCTGTGTGCTGACAGTGCGGATGCTGCTTGGGATTCTCTCTGGCATTCTTTCTCTGCCCCTCCCCCGTTGCATGCATGCTCTCTCTCTCTCTCTCTCAAAATAAATTTAAAATAGTAATAAACTTAAAAAAATACTGAACTTGTGGCTTTGGTTTCTACCACTATTGCCAAAGCTCCCTGCTGTCCTTTGGAAGGAAGGCTGACTCATCAGACAGGAGGAGAGTGTGGTTTTTGTCTCCCTCGGGAAGAAACTGAGACTTTCTATTTCTAATGTCTAGACCTGCGCTGCTCAGCATGGCTGCCACCAGTCCCCACGTGGCCTTCAGACAGCGGAAAGCCCCTGACCTCCCTCATCAGCAAGAACTTCTGCCCAGATGGCTGGAGCCAGCCCAGAAAGGAGTGCATCTAAGGAAGTGAGTGCCCTGTGACTGGGGGCATTCAGCACACCCCAGGAACACCTCATCCTAAAAACCAGTGGCCACCTCCGAGTGTCTCAGGACTCTTCGGTGGCTCCTAAGCTGTCTTTCAGACCTCATTTCATTCAACAACATTTAGTGAGTACCTGTCAGAGCCAGGTGCTAAGCTGAGCACCCACCATGGGATGGGGAGGGACCAAATGATCTCTGGGTGGTGGGGCAAAATCATCACCATCACCACCACCCTGATTGAGAACCACTGTTCCAGACTCTTCTGATAGGTAAGCAGGCTCCCTGTGAGAGATGAGTGGGAAAGAGCCATTTGTGTTGGGGGTGGAGGCAGGGAGCAGCAGCTTTGTGGGTGGCTCCGTGAACCTAGGACGGGGCACAAAGGTGGCCGGGCTCAGGATCCCAGCAGGCAGACCCTGCTCAGAGGCTGTGTACCCCTGGAGAACTCCTGAGAGGGTCCCTGAGGAGCAGCCTCATTTGCTGAGGGAGGAGACACCCCCACTTTGGCTTCAGAGAAGGCCAGTTACTGGAACAGAAGCATAGGCAACAGAGCAGGGGTCCGAGACAGGACAGCAGCGCCCCCTGTGGCAAACGTTGAGGCTGGATGCCTGGAAAAGGAAGCAAGACTCTTTGCTCGTGGAGAATGGAAGCTTTCCTTTGGGATGGTGCAAGCCCCTGGGGTTCAAGTCCGCCTAGGGCCATGGGGTAGAGGAGGAGCCCCCAGATATATAGTGTAGTTCTGGCCATTTTGGGGGGTGGGTCTCTACCATCCACACATTTAACTTGAGAATATTTTAAGTGACACCACTTGTGTCCCAAGGGGGTGAAGCATTTAGACCTTCAACTCTCACCTCAATATCTCTCCTTCCTGCCACTTGTTACAGTGCTTGGCGTGTAGAACTCAACCAAGAACAGCGAGGAAGGAAAGGAAGGTGAGAGGGAAGGGAAGTCGCCCTTGATTCTCATGCAGTTGGGAAGATGGTGCCAGAAAACAGACCCAGCAACCAGAATGATGAACTCAGAGAAGCTTAGACCTAGAAAAGGGACCTAGGGGCCATAGGTGAATGTTTCACCCCAGGTAGCCCTATGGGGGTCAGTACATTCAACTACTGTTGCCCAGATATGACAGAGCTCTTGAGGGGGCCCCGTCCCATGTGGGACAGGCATGGCTGGTTGAGAGTTGTGCTAATCCACAGAAAAACATTAGAACTAAATAGACAGTGCATTGGTGTGACTGCAGACCAGGTACCATCAAAATTCACACCCACCTGCACACCTAACAATAGGCAATTAGAAATGTAATGGGAAAAATATCCTATGCACAATGGCCAACTGAGACTATAAAATACCTAAGAGTAAACTTAATGAGAAATGTCCAAGTTCTATGCAAGGAACACAATAAAACTTTACAGAAGGACATAAAGAGGCCTGAATAAATGGAGTGGTATATCATACTCTGGACGGGAAGGCTCAATAATATGAAGATGTCAATTCTTCCCAAATTAAATCTATAAATTCAATGCATTTCCAATCAGAACCCTAACAGGATTTTTATAGAACTTGACAGGCTGGTTTTAAAGCTCATCTGAAAGAGTAAACAAAAATAACCAAGAACATTTTGAAAAAAGAAAAAAAAATGAGATGAGACTTGACCTACCAGATATCAAAACGCGCTGTAAAGCTGGAGTAATTAAAACAGGGCAGAGTTGATGCATCAAAGGAATTGAACAAAGATTCCAGAAGCCACGTTGTGGGGATTATGGGAACTCGGGGAAAATGCAAGAGAAGCATTCAGATCAGCGGGGAGAAGATGGACTAGTTGAGGTCTGAACAAATAATGCGGGATTTTTTTCTTATCCACTTGAAGAGCAAACTAGTGAGTATTACTGTTGTTGCTGACTTTGTTATTAGTATTATTATATGTCACATGCCAACCAAAAGTAAATTCCAGAGAGATGAATAATCCGAACACTTTACCATCTGTCAAATATTTGTTCATCTCGGCACGAGAAGCCCTTTCTTTCTAGGCTAGATGTGAAATCCAGCAACCGCAAAGGAAAATTCAGACAGATTTGACCATCTAAAAATGTAACATTTCACTGTATTACTAAGCTAAAAAGCAAATGAGATTCCGAGAAAATATTTACAGCATCTGTAATAAACGAGGGGCTGTTATCCTACAAATCAACAAGAAAAGGACCATCTTGAATTAAGAAAAACAAAAAAAGACAGCAGGCGGGTTGGTGGGAAAGGAGGAGAGTCAAGGGCAAGTGCGTTGCAGAGCAGGATCTTGCTGAGGGCAATGGGCTGAACCCACTGGGGACCCCGAGAGACCCTGTAGAACATGCCAGGGTTGCTCCCCCGAGGGGCAAGGGAGGGGATTTTACCCACTAAGCCATGGTCCACACTGGTGGAAAGCGGGCTGTTACCCTCCCACTACATCTGTCTAGACAGTGCTTGTTCTAGAGACCAAGAATGTCCTCAGGCAGAAGGAGGCAGATGGCATCCGTGGGCAGACAGACAGTGCAGGTGACCCTCATGTGGGGTTGACAGGGCACAGGCACAATGTCAGGCATTTGCCAGGGAATATCTCATTTCGTTGTTACAAAAACCCTATGAGGCAGCTATTTTTTTAATGTTTTATTTTTGAGAGAGAGAGAGAGAGAGAGCAGGGAAGGGTAGAGAGAGGAGGGGACAGAGGATCCAAAGCAGGCTCTGTGCTGACAGCAGAGAGACTGATACGAGGCTTGAACCCATGAATTGCAAGATCATGACCTTAGCTGAAGTCAAGTCAGATGCCTAACAGACTGCCCAGGCCCCCCTACAAGGCAACTATCATCATCATCATCATCATCATCATCATCATCATCACCCCAATTTTACAGTTGAGTCAACTGAGGCTCCAAACGGTTGAGTAACTTGCTCAAGATCCCACAGTTAGGCTGGTGGAGGAGCCAGACCTCAGAGCAGGTGCTGCCCCAGTCCCTGAGTCTGTCTCTGCAGGGTGGCCCTGGGTGGGCACAAAGCAGCGTGGAAGGGCAGTGTTCACCTTCCTCTTTACGCCCAGCCGTAATATCCACACTCTCTTTGTTATTTTTTTTGTTGTGTTTGTTTTTTTACTCTAAGTATGTGTTGCTTCTATAACTAAAAAAAGCCCGTGTGACTTGTCCAATCACTATATACGACCTGAAAATAATGCATCGTCATCATATAGCAACTCTACTTCAGTAAAAATTTTTTCAGAGCTTGTGTGGTTTGGGGTTTTGTTTTAATGTTTTAGATCCTTAGCCTGGGATCTGGCAAAAAGTGAGTGGTACGTAAGTGTTGGTGACAGAGGTGTCACTGTTAGACAGCACCTCTAGAAGATTTCATATGCTGTTCAGCAACCCTCTCAACCAGCATGTGAATAGTACGTGGACTTGGACTTGGGAACCATTTGATGAGAGGGTATTAAGTATAGGAAACAGGGCCAGACACCGTGCGGAATTCGGAGACACCATTTTTCATCCCTCAGAGCAAGAGAAAAGAAGGGAAGAGGAAAGAGACCAAATAAAGCTTGGTCAGGAAGTAGGGGCGGCGGGGGGGGGGGGGGGGGGGGGGGGGGGGGGGGGGGGGGGGGGGGGGGGGGGGGGGGGGGGGGGGTGGTCCACAGGGAAGGCTCTCTGGCAGGGCTGCATTTACTGGAGCAAACAAATTCCAAGCCTGAGGGACTTCCCCTCAAAGAGACCCAACCAAGGACCAACTCAGATCGCATGTTTTTGTGAAATTTGCAAAAGAAAGGAATGGGGGGGGAGGGGGTGTGTGGTGCCTGGGTGGCTCAGGTGGTTAAGCAATAGACTCTTGATTTTGGCTCAGGTCATGATCTCAGGTTTCTCAGGTTTAAACCCCAAGTCGGGCTCTGCACTGGGTTGAGAAGGCTGCTTGAGATTTTCTCTCTCTCTCTGTCTCTCTGCTCCTCTCACACCTGCTCTCTCTCTCTCTCTTTCTCTCGAAATATATAAATAAGGTTTAAAAAATAAAAGCGATAAGAAAGATATTTTGGTATTTTAAACCCAGTGGGCTAAGCCCCCTTGTCTTTTGTCTCTCCGACTTTCCCAGTTCCTGGTGTTGCTCGCCTCAGCTAGGGGTGTGTTAGGCTAGATGTTGATGTGTGTGGGGATCTGGCTAAAGGCAAGCCGAGTTGGGGATGCACTTAATTTGGGTTCAGAGGTAGAGAAACATCTATGTAATTCTCAGTCACTTCCATGCCTAGATTAACTATGGCTGGCCATTCTGGTTGTAAAAACACCTTCCAGAAATATTTCCGCCTCTTCCTATGCCAACATATCCAGCCAGTGACAGAAAGGTGCAGAGCCAGACATTGTAAGTGACCTGCATGTTTCCCTTGGACTCTGGCAAAAGGCATGTGGGTCATATAGGAGAAAAAAGCCTCCTTGGGTACAGGGCCAGCATCTAACCTCTGGAAAATTCTTCCAGTTGTCAGTTGTGTAATATTCGTAAAGCAGATGTTTTCATTTTCATCAATACTTGGTCAAAAAAGACATCGTCTCCCTTGTTAGGGAAATCCTCAATAATGTAACATACTCAGTTATTAATTATTAATTAATTAATATTAACATATTCACTGCTATTTTTTCTGTTTGTATTACACAGATAGAATGTATCAGAATTTCATTGTCGGATCCAGATTGTACTAGCAAGCACAGGTATGTGTGAAGTCAGTTTATGCATCAAAATTATCAACAAAATAATCAGTCTTTCTTCTAGCATAGTTATCAAAATTCATCTTCCTATGCTCTCTTTACAAAAGGCTAATGAAAAACTACCATCATATGAAGAGGTGATCAAAATGTAGATGAAATTGTAGTAAATAAAAACTATTATAGGTGGTATGTCAGGCACCTAATTAAAATGTTATATTATTTCTCTGAACTCTGTGATGTTTATAGTAGTTCTTTTAAATTTGCAGTTTGTTGCAACTGCCTTTCTCCTTCTAAGTAAATATTCACATTTGAGCTTATATTTGAGGGAGGAGACTTTTTCTGTGATTTGTCTTCTTTTTCTTTAAAAAAATTTTTTTAACATTTATTTATTTTTGAGAGACAGAAGGAGACAAAGAACAGATGGGGGAGGGGCAGAGAGAGGAGGAGACACAGAATCCTAAACAGGCTCCAGGCTCTGAGCTATCAGCACAGAGCCCGATGCGGGTCTCTAACTCACAAACCGTGAGATCATGACCTGAGCTGAAGTTGGACACTTAACCAACTGAGCCACCCAGGTGCCCCTAGTGTTCTTTTACTTAAAGAAAAGAAGGCCTCCGTGGAGGCGCCTGGGTGGCTCAGTGGGTTGATCGACTGACCCTTGATTTCGACTAATCTCATGATCCCATTCATGGGATCAAGCCCCACATCAGGCTCTGTGCTGACAGCATGCAGAGCCTGCCTGAGATTCTCTCTCTCTTACTCTCTCTCTGCCCTTCCCCTGCTGTGTACAGTCTCATGCATGTGCACACTCTCTCTCAAAATACACATTAAAAAATAATAAAGTGTAAATTATTTTTTAAAAACTGGGGCCTCCACAATTATATATATATATTAGACTTATACAAAAAATCTGGATCTGTGCCTGGAAAATCTGCCTCCTTGGAAGAGGGAATTATTAAGTCATTTTAATGGAGGGTGAAATTTTAGAGGTAGAATGGGATGGTCAGAAGATGACCCAAACAAATCCAGACATTATGAACCTCCAGACTCACCAAGAGGCCTCAGAAGTTTCCCTTGGGTGAACTGTGCCCCGGAGCCTCACACATGCCTGACACCCGGTCACTCGCGGTGTGGCCTAAAGGACATCTTCTCTTTCAACCCGGGCCATCATTCAACTCCCCTAGGTGCCCTGCCATAGGAGGCCTAGACTCTATGGTCCTTCATGTAATTCATCAAATATTTCCAGCATCCCTTCCCGGCATATGGTAGAATTGCACTTCCCCACACCCTTTGAGTCTGGACACAGCCCTGTGAGCTAAAACTTAAGATACAATGCTAATCCGGATGCTGGGTGGCTCAGTCAGTTAAGCGTCCGACTTCAGCTCAGGTCATGATCTGAGCAGGTTCAAGCCCCACCTTGGGCTCTGTGCTGATAGTTCAGAGCCTGGAGCCTGCTTCGGATTCTGTGTCTCCCTCTCCCTCTGCTCCTCCCCTCACCTCAAAAATAAATAAGCATTTAAAAATTCTTTAGGTTAATATCCAGAATCTATAAGGAACTCACCAAACTACATGCCCAAAAAACAAACAACCCAGTGAAGAAATGGGCAGAAGATATGAACAGACACTTCTCCAAAGAGGACATCCAGATGGCCAACAGACACAAGAAACGATGCTCAGCATCACTCCTCATCAGGGAAATACAAATCAAAACCACACTGAGATACCACCTCACGCCAGTCAGAGTGGCTAAAATGAGCAAATCAGAGAACTCTAGATGCTGGCGAGGATGTGGAGAAACGGGCACCCTCCTACACTGTTGGTGGGAATGTAAACTGGGACAGCCCCTCTGGAAAACAGTGTGGAGGTGCCTCAGGAAACTAACAATAGAACTCCCCTATGACCCAGCCATAGCACTGCTAGGAATTTACCCAAGGGATACAGAAATGCTGAGGCATAGGAGCACATGTACCCCAGTGTTCATAGCAGCACTCTCCCCAATAGCTAAAACATGGAAAGAGCCAAGTGTCCATCAACAGATGAATGGATCAAGAAGCTGTGGTTTATCTATACCATGGAATACTACATGGCAATGAGAAACAATGAAATCTGGCCATGTGTAGCAACATGGATGGACCTTGAGGGTGTTATGCTGAGCGAAATAAGTCAGGCAGAGAAGGACAAATACCATATGTTTGCACGTATAGGAGGATTAGGAGGAACTTGACGGAGGACCAAGGGGGAGAAGAAGGGCGGAAATGGTGGGGGAAAGGGAGAGAGGCAAACCATGAGAGACTCTTGAATGCTGACAAAAACTGAGGACTGATGGATGTGGGGGGGAGGGGGGATGGGCATGGAGGAGGGCACTTGTGGGGATGAGCACTGAGTGTTATGTGGAAACTAATTTGACAATAAATTATTTGTAAAAAAAAATAATAAAATAAAATAAAAATAAAAATTCTTTAAAAAAAGACCCAATGCTATCCTACCACATGCGCATCCCAGCTTTGTAGCAGTAGTGGAAATATATGAGACATGAAACTTCCATCGGCCTAGGTCCCTGAGTGACAACAGTGGGTAGAATTCACCTGTCAACCTGCACTGGACACATTGTGAAAGAAAGAAACTCTTGTTAATGTTGAGCCACTGAGGTGTGGGAGGTTATTTGTTACTGCAGTATAACCCACCCCATCCTGACAGACAGAGGCATTAAATGGAGGAGTTGAGGCCTCTTAGCCCAATGTGAGGCCCCCAGACTACTGGTTAGTTCATCTGTTCATGCTCCACCACAGAGAACATGGGTCACATGTCACAGCATGCCTCGCTGGGGAGAAAGGGGTGACAAGGGAAGTGACCCTTCCTAGGGTCACAAGGGCTTTTCACTTTCACCAGAAGATTCTTCTGCTTCAAACTTGCCCTCTTAACACCCCACCCACACCCTACATGCAGTGAGAGGAATAGGATGGTGGAATAAACATTTCTGCTCGAAAGAGGGGAAGAAGGGGCACCTGGGTGGCTCAGTCAGTTGAGCACCTGACTCTTGATTTTGGCTCAAGTCATGATCCTAGCGTCGTGGGATCGAGCACGTATTGGTCTCCATACTGAGCTTGGTGCCTGCTTGAGGTTCTGTCTCCCTCTGCCCCTCTCCACTGCTCATACTCACTTGCTCACTCGCTCTGGCTCTAAAAAAGGGGGAGGGGACAGAGAAAGGGCATGTGGTAGTCAGTGAGCTTTAGCAATTCTGAAATCCATCAGAGCATGATCACAGATCATATGATCCCGGGGTAAATCTTCACAGCTCTTTGCTTAGAACACTGAGTTCTTCTCTCTGAAACGAGGCTTACTTTTTCCTCTTGGTGAGAAATACTCCTGTTTGAAGCGCAGTAGCTTTTTCTGCCTAAATCCTACTTGTAGAAGGTAGGAAGTACAGTAGACTCTTTTCCTTGTGAATTATCTCTGTCTTTTCATTCCACGTTGGTTGTGCTATTACGAATACAATTCTTTAATTTTTTTTGAGGTTCCTATGAATCTTATGGCGGTTTATTCTATTAGACAAAACTTCCAGCCACAAATGTCCCCAAGAGAGACCCTCTCTACCTTGGCTGTGAGTCAGGGACATCGGCAGAACAATATCCTTATGATTGTTAACAACCCTCCTATTTGGTAAAGTTGGCCTAAGAGTCACATCCTCAAGATTCTTCTAGAAGACCTCTTGTCTACCTGAAAACATCTATGAGACATAGCCCAAATCTCTCTAAGGTCATAACAGAGACTTACAAGGACAGCCCTGGCTTGATCTTTACTGTGAAGCCATTTCTTACTTTGAGAACCTTTTGTTAGCTGGAAAGACTGTGCTGGGTCCTCTCTGTTTCATCTAAATTCTGCTCAAAAACCAAACAGCCCCACGTGCCTGGCTGGCTTAGTTGGTAGAGCATGTGACTCTTGAACTCAGGGTCGTAAGTTCAAGCCCCCCCCCCATATTGGGTGGAGAGACTACTTAAAACAAACAAACCCAATAGCTCATTGCCAGCTCTCCATTCCCTCTTTTCTCCATGCCATCGTAGGCAGCTAGGAGCTAAGCACAAGTTCATTTGGTATTCCCTTCTCTCTTGCAGGTGACTTGAAAAGACAATCTTCTTAATAGTTCGTTTTTAAAAAATTTTTAATGTTTATGTTTGAGATAGAGAGAGAAACAGTGTGAACAGGGCAGGCGCAGAGAGAGAGGGAGACACAGAATCCAAAGCAGCCTCCAGGCTCTGAGCTGTCAGTACAGAGCCCAATGTGGGGCTCAAATTCACGAACCATGAGAATATGACCTGAACTGAAGTCAGACGCTTAACTGACTGAGCCACCCAGGCGCTGCTTCCTAATTGTTCTTGAGTCCTCTTTTTTTCCAATAATAATTTCATCACTGTCTTTTAAACATTTTTATTGAAATATAATATACATATAAAACAGTTCGTAATCCCTAGATGTACAACTTGACTTTTCATCGACACACCCACGTACCCAACACACAGACCAAGACACAAAACATTACCAGAAGCCCACTCACAATCTTTCTGATGCTCACTAGCCAATGGTAATGACTGTCCTGAGATTTCATACCCTCAATTCGTTTTTTAATTCAAAGTTACTGAGATATAATTTACATATTCACACCTTTTTGGCAAAGGCATCCAATCATTTGACTGCATCACAATCAAAATACAAAATATTTTAATTACCACCCCCAAAATTCCCTTGCACCCCTCTGTAGCCAGCTCCTTCCTCTCCAGCCCCTCGCAGTCAATCACTTATCTTTTCTCTGCCTAGAGTGGTGTATTTTTCATAATATTATATAAATAGAATAATACAGTAATTGACATTTGGGCTACTGTTATTAGCATGATTTATTTGGGATTCATCCATTACATTGAGTGGGTCCACAACCCATTTTTTTACATTGCTGAGTAGTATCCCAGTGTATGAATGCATATGTGTTAATTCAGTCATCTGTCCATAGACATTTGAATTATTTCCAAATACAGCTGTATGCATATTTGCATATAGGTTTTTGCACGGACGTACTTTTCATTTCTCTTGGAGTGCGATTGCCGATCTATATAAGGTTAAGTGTATATTTAACTTCATAAAAAGTTGCCAAGTTGCTTTCCAAAGTGGCTGAATTATTTTGTATTTCCCCGCAATGTGTGAGAGTTCCAGTGGCCCCACATCCTCACCAGCGCGCAGCTGACCTCTAAAGGTGCTGGTATAGGATCCCGGGCTTGGAACAGTTTCCTGCACCAAACCTGGGGGGGGGGGGGCGGAGGGGAGGCAGAGAAATTTATTTTTCTCCTACTGGAAATAAAGCCACAGTGGCTCTGGGCTCTGGAAGTGAGGGTGTGGTGTGTCCTTTGCTAGTGACTGAGGCTCTTGCTCTTGCACCAGGGTCTGGAGAGGAGGGCGGGGCTTGGCACTTCCGCCCGCAGCAGTAGCCAATCCCCTGAGGTCCCTGCTCCGCTGGGAGGGTCTCCCTCGCATCTTTCCGCTCAGCACCCGCTAGAGTTCAGAAGGCAAGCTGTTCACGAGGGCGGCCCCCAGCTATCCCGGGCTGCTATTCCAGCACGCGCCCGGCTCCCAACTACTTGTTAAGATTGTAGCTGAGTCTTCTTACCCACTTTAATGGAGGCTGTGCGTGTCCCCCCTCCCTCCGAGTGCCAGAGCCCGTCTGCATTCCTCCCTTGGAATTCAGGCCCCTTGGTTGCCCTGAGAGCTCAGCTTCAAGGCCAGGGGAACTAAAGTGATGATTTTGTAGTGTATCCGGGCTTCCCCATGTTAGTGTGGAAGCAGCACTCTTTGTAGCTTTGTACCTCCGGGGTGGAGGCAAATCTTCCCTACTGTCTTTGTGGCCTTCTGCCCACCTTCTCCCCACCCACCATTCCCAGGCAGCTTGTTTTTAGCACTCCACTTCCAAGTATTAAATTTTGTTCAGGAATCTATGTGTCCTATTCCCTATTGCTGTATGACAAGCCACCCCCAAATCTGGTGGCTTAAAATTAAAACGTACTGCTAGTTACCATAATTCCATGGGTTGACTGGTCTCTGCTGGGCAGGGTTCTTACTTGGGGACTCACCTTACTGCAGGCAGATGTCTGCTGGGGCTGAAGTCATCTGATGGCCTGGACAGCCACGGAGCCCCAGTCCCATGCTGGCAGATGACTAGCAAAAGCCACAAGGCATGAACACGGACAGTCAAGGGTCACTGGAGCTGAGCTAACATCCTGCCTAACACACATCTAAAAGGGGACCTTTCACATTCGGGTCTTACTTTTATCTAACCATAAAGTTAACAGAAGAAAAGGGAGAATATTGTCATGGCAGGGAAATTATCTGACAAATCTTCAGAGGCACAAAGGTATAAGGCAGAGAAAAGAAGAGATAAGCCTAGTACACTAAAATATAAAACTTCTACCAACAAAGGACACTATGGGAGAAGTTAGTATGCCGATGGCCAAATGGGAGGAGATTTTTGCAATATTGAAAGTGGACAAAGCAATTAGGGTCTAGATATAAACTCTTGCAAATCAACTGAAAAAAGAGAACATTGTAAACTCTTTTCAAAATGGAAAGAATATTAAAAGGCAATTTACGGGGGGAGGGGGGGCGCCTGGCTGGCTCAATCAGTGAAGCATGTGACTCTCGATCTTGGGGTTGTGAGCTCAAGATCCACGTTGGATGTAGAGATTACTTAAAGATTAAAAAAGGTCTTTTAAAAAAAGGTAATTTACAAGCCATAAGCCCAAGCACTAAACATGCATATGAAGAGGTGCTCAGGATCCTTAGTAATGAGAAACACACAAAGCAAAAGAGTGTGTTATCAGTTTATACCTATAACGTGGCAGAAATTAAAAAGCTAGATAATGTCAAGTGTGAGTATTTTGTGCAATGGGAACCCTCACACGATGCACGTGACATGAGGACCAGAACAGCCATTGTCCAGAGCATCGAAAGCTATTTTAGGATACATACCCATGAGGGAATTGCTGGATTTATTGGATATATATTTGCATTTATATATATTTACATATTTATATTTAAGTTGCCTAAGAAACTGCTCAGAGGCCAGGGAGCTATAGAGCTGGAAGAGATGCTGACTGCAATATCCTTCTTTGTTGTTTTGTTACGTGTGTGTTGCACACTCACGTGCTGAGGGGGTAGTAGTGGTGGTGGCAGGGGAGTTGGAAGCTACCCGAGTGTCCATCACTGGAAGAAGAATAACATGGGATACTCAGCAGCAGTTAGAAACTACAGACCAAGTACACAGATAGCACACATGGGTGAAAGAAACTGAATGAGATATGGTACACAGACCCATTTACAAAAATTAAAAATACATACAGATGGGGGCACCTGGGTGGCTCAGTCGGGTGAGTGTCTGACTTCAGCCCAGGTCATGATCTCACGGTTCACGAGTTCAAGCCCCACATTGGGCTCAGAGCCTGGGGCCTGCTTCAGATTCTGTGTCTCCCTCTCTCTCTCTGCCCCTGCCCCCACTCACACTCCGTCTCTGTCTCACTCAAAAATAAAAATTACAAATTTTTAAAAAATACATATAGATGAAACAACAGCACACATGTTGCAAAACAATACAAACAAAAACACACATGAATGCAATATAATTCACATATTAGCCCATTGGGAGAAGAGGAATAAAAGCATATTATAGGGATGAAGACTGCCTCCAAGACTTCCCCAGCCACAGTAAACAAGGTGCATGGCATTAGCATCAAGATGGACAAACAGATCAACGGAACAGGATAGAGTCCACACATATAGGTCAATTATAAATAAACCACACATATACCTTCAATCGAGTTTTTACAAAGGTATAAAAGCAATTCAGTGGAGAAAGGAAGAAACGAATACTCACATGCAAAAAGCGAATTTGGATTTTACCACTCAAAGCATAGGAAAAATCAGCTCAAAATGGATCACAGACCTAAATGCAAAAACAAAAACATGGGAGAAACATCACAAAAAGGAAACAAAACAGAAAAATTTTTGTGACATTGGGTTCAGTAAAGATTTTTAGTTGCACCACCAAAACACTACTCCATAAAAGAAACATTTAATAAATTGGAGTTCATCAAAATTAAGAGCAGTTTCTATTTGAAACACAGTGTGGAATGCAAATTAAAACCAGATCTCTGATAAAGTGCTCGTATCCATAATAAGGAACTCTCAACACCCAGTAAGAAAACAACTCAAAAACAAAAACAAAAACAAAAACGGGCAGGAAATTGGAACAGGCAGTTCACCAGATTTACCAATGGCAAATAAACACATGAAAAGATGTTCAATATCATTAGCTATTATGGAAACTCAATGAGATACCACTACCCACCAATTAGAATGACTCAAATTAAAAAGATTGACCATTGGGGCTCTTGTATGGCTCAGTTAAGTGCCTGACTCTTGATTTTGGCTCGGGTCAGGATCTTGCAGTCGTGAAATCAAGCCTGGGGACAGATTCTGCACTGAGCTTGGGGCCTGCTTGGGATTCTCTCTCTCTCTCTCTCTCTCTCCCCCCACTCATGAATGTGCAAGTGTTCTCTCCCACTCTCTCTCTGTAAAAATAAATAAATAAACAATAATTAAAAAAAGATTGACCATAATAAGCATTGGTGCATCTGCAAGAGTTTGTGAGTACACGGGGAAGAAAGAATTCCTGAGACATCTTTGGTGCAAAAAGGTGATTTTATTAAAGCACAGGAACACGACCGACAGGACCACAGGACCCGTGGGCAGAAAGAGACTTCACACTGGGCATGTTTCAGGTGCCTGTCTGTGGGCTGCAAGCTGGACGGGGATGTAATTGAAGCTGCATTTCTTTTGCCTTTGTTTTCCTCATCATAGGGAAAGTAGAAACCTCAGACACTGCTGGTGGGGATGTGTAAAACAGTACAACCACTTTGGGGAGCAATCTGGCACTTTCCTAACAAGCTTATAAACACGTCTGCCACAGGCCCCAGTCATTCCACTCCTGGACATTTGCTCAAGAAAAATGAAAGCATACACCTATACAGACTTGGGCAGGAAAATTCATGACAGCTTTATTTGTAATAGTGAAAAACTGCAAACAACCCAAATTCCATCAACCAGGGAACGGATGAACACATTGTGGTATATCCATGCGATATACTACTATAAATTGTACTTAGCCATAGAAAGGAAGAAACTATTGATACATGAAACCACATGGGTGAACCTCAAAGTAATTATGCTGAGTGATAAGAAGCCAGACACAAGAGTACGTACTGTATGATTTCCAGTCACATAAAATTCTAGGAAATGCAACCTAGCAGACTGTGACCAGAAGCAGATCAACGCTGTGTGAGAGAGGAGGAAACTTGTAGTTATGATGGATATGATACGTTCATGACCTCGATCTCAGCGTTGCTCGCACGAATCGTCAAACGCATCGAATTGTACACTTGGGTTATGTGCAGTTTCTTGCAGGTCAATACCTCCATCAGTTGTCTTTAAAAAAGAGAAAGGTAATCTCACGTCCAGAGTGACACGGATGGTAAGTGGCAGAGAGCGATTCAAATGCGGAAGTCCGCACGCACCTAGAGCCCCATGTTTTCAGTCCCTGAGCTCCCGGTGACGAGAGCCCTCAGGAAAGTGCTGGAAAAGGGCAGAGGCCGAGCGCGCGGGTCGCGGCCGAGTTAACGATTACCGGTGGGCGGGCCCTCGCCGTCCCGCCCCGCCCCTCCCGCTGCCCCGAGGGCCCGGCGCCGCCCCGCTGCCCGGCCGCCACCTGCCGCTCGGCCGCGTCCGCACCTGCGCCCGCCATGGTGAGGGGGTCGCGCGCCGCCGCCCGCGGGGCCGGGACGCGCGGGGTGGGGATGGGGCGGAGGAGAGGAAAGGGCCGACCGCGGGGGCGTGGCGGGGGGCGACGAACGTGGGGGACTGTGCCTGCGAGCTCTTCGCCCGCTGGCCGCGCGCCGGCCCGGAGAGCTGGGGTCTCTGCCCTGCGGCCACCCGCGCCCCTTGTAGTGTCCCAGGGTGGGCTGAGGCCGGGAGAGGGGCGGTGGCAGGGCCGGGTGACAGCGAGGCGGGAGCCCAGGCCTGGTCCTGCTCTCAGGCCCGTGTAACCCGGCTCCCTCGCTGCCGCGGGCGGGGCGTGGGCGGTGGGCCCCGGCGGGGGCGCAGAGGCAGCTGATGAGCCCGCAGGCGTCTCCTCCCTCGGTCGCGGGTCCTCTTCCGTATTGAGGGGGTGGGGGCGTCCGTGTGTGACAAGGAGGGAGGCTGGTTCTGTGTTCTGCGCGCCTGTTTACCGCCCTTCTCTCTTGCACTTCTGGCACGGGGTGGGCCAAACCCTCTGGGCGCCCTGCGCTGCCCCCACCCCCCCTCGGCCCCAGGGCCAGCAATAGGGACCTGATTGCTCAGGATAAGCCCTCCTCCAGGCTGGGTTTCCCCCCAGGAGGGCCCTGGCCCTGTGCTCAGCTCTGCCTCCACAACTCCACCCCTGGGCAGGTGAAGGGGGGCCCTGGCAGAGGAGGAGCGACTGGACCGGGGAAGCTTACTCAACAGCCCCTTTCTGGTCCCGAAGCCTTAGGAGCAGGCGGGCCTGTGGCAACAGTTGAGAGGGCACTTGGAAAGCTGTGACTTGGAGGGAGGGGCGGTGCGGAGTGAGGCTGTGTGGTGCACAGAGGCCCCCAAGATGCAGGGCAAGGCAGGTAATCAGTAACCCGATGGCGCACTCCCCCACCAGGCAGAGGCCAGGCCTGACCTGTGATTTACCAAGCAAACACTGTGCCTTTCCCCCTCCCCCCACCTGATCCCAGATCTGGGAGAGGCTTGTCATTTTAGCCCCAGACTTCAGTGAAACTTGGGGGGTCCCAGAAGACTCTAAAGAGGAAGGGGTGCCTCCCAGTGGCTGAGGGTACCCACCCACTTTTTTTCTGGGCCAAAGAACTAAGCAACGGGTGCTGATGCCCGAGCTGACATCAGGTAATCCAGTTGCCTGGATACGTGGACCAGGCTGCTCAGCCACTGAGAAAGGGCCAGCCCTGGAACGGAGCAGGGGTTGGGCGCTGGGTGCAGATGTCTCAGAGCTGAGGAGAGGCAGCCAGACGAAGCCAGGTCAGTCCAGAGAAAACAAGTGTTTTCAGGAGACAGAGAAAGATGGACTTAGAGGAGGCTGCAGGGCTTTTCCAGACCAATCGCCCACCGGGAGGCCCAGCAGGCCTGCCAGCCCCTGGAGCCTCCTTTTACAAACGCGGGGGTCGTGCCCGTGGTAACAGTAGAGTCTATTAGTGTCCCATCGGCTCCTCTTGCTGATCTGAAAGTGGAAGTTCTTGGCCCCTTCTGCCCTTGAAGCCAAGGGAGATGAGTGCCACAGAACCACCTTGCTGGAGAAGGGCGGGACTGGGGCTCGAACCGGCCCTGCCTCAGGAAAGCTAAACTAGCCTCCCTCACGTCCTCTCCCCTGGTCCCCCTGATTCACGGCTCCTGTAGCGCTCTGTCGTTTCTGTCCTTGGGTAGTTCTCGTGCAGCAGTCTCCACTCTGGGATCCCTGACGTGCCCAGGCCTGGATCCTCATAGGGAATGGAACTGACCCTGGCTTCCTTCTGTCTCTGACAGTTCCGCTCACGGCTGTGCCAGTTTGGGCTGCCCGGAGGGCGCTTTGCCAATAGGTAAATAGGATGAGGCATGAGGTTTGCCAGTCGCCCTTGGCCAAGTTGCTTCCACTTTGGGCCTGAGCTCTGTTGGCTCAGGGTCCCCAAAATGACAGAGTAGAAAAGAAGGTGGGACTCTGAACCCCCTAGGCCTGGCAGCTGGTACTCAGAGGGTACACGGGAACATGATGAATAACTACCCACTGGGAGGTAGTGCCTGTGGATGTCACCTGTGCTGTGGCTAAGAAATCATCTGGAAGGTGTTGTAGGTGCTGGCTCCTTTGCCCGGCCCCAGGAGGCAGACTCGGAGCCCCTTTGAGAACACTGCCTGTGTTCTCTCGGACTGAGGGGAAGGGAGGGGGAGGAGGGCAGTGGTCATTTCCCTTTCTAGGCCTCAGTTTCCTTGAGGAACAGCAGTACTGGCATAGGGTGAGCGGGATGAGGTCCAGAACAGAAAAAGGTTGGACAGTCATGGGTCCCCTTTTTCTGAAAGGCTGTGTACATTCGAATCTGGCCTTGATCTTCCTCAGTCACTTAAGAGACCTGTTTGGGGGGAGGGTTCTGTCAGGCTTTGGGGGCCGGGTGGCGGGAGTACTGCTCAGCCCTAGAGGTCTGCATGACACCTCAGGGTCTTCTGTTCTTTGAGAGAAATGCCCAAATCTAAAACTATCAGTGCCTGAGCCCGGCCCCACCTCCAGGGCTGGGCGCCACCCAGGACACCTCCCTGCCAGTTGCTTTGGAACAGCCCTCGCCGGCTGGCTGAGTCCCCTCGTGATGCGGCCCTCTCCTGGGTCCTGGGAAAAGAAATGCCCTTGGGCCTCCGTTGGTTTCCTCTCCTAGGCTGGGAAAGCACACAGGCTCAGCGCCGAGGAGAGGGACCAGCTGCTGCCAAACCTGAGGGCCGTGGGGTGGAACGAGCTGGAAGGCCGAGATGCCATCTTCAAGCAGTTCCATTTCAAAGACTTCAATCGGGTAAGGCACCGGGTGGGACGGAGCGACTGAGGCTGGGGCGGATGGGGTCACGCTCCAGGCCTTGTTCTTTCCCTCAAGGCCCTGCTACCCAAGACCCTCAGACACTGCACTGGTCCCGTTTACTTGGGAGTGTCATCCTTGGGGACTGGAGAGTGGGGAGACGGGTCTTGGGCCCTCCATGCCTGGAACTTTCAGGAACAATCCTTAGAGGAGCGGGCTCAAGTAGGAAGCAGAAGGCATTTCAGTGGATAACCAAAAGGCTGGCCAAGACTGAACCCCTCCATGGAGTTTCCACCTCGTTAGGTAGGGGCCCTGGTAACAAGACTTTCTTCCCACTTCAGAAGGACCTCGGCCTCAGGCTCCTGCGCAGAGCCGGCTGCGGGGCACCAGCGGGCCACCACGGCTGGAGGGGTCTCCTCGTGGGGGGCCGGTCCGTCCTGCACCTGGGTCTTACATCGGCCCGCAGGGGGGCCCGGCAGCCCTCTCTCTCGGGGCGCTAACCCGGCTCTCCCTTCACGACACAGGCTTTTGGCTTCATGACAAGGGTGGCCCTGCAGGCGGAGAAACTGGACCACCACCCCGAATGGTTTAACGTGTACAACAAGGTAAGCGACGCCTGCCTGCCAGGTCCAGCCCAGCCCGTCCTGAAGGCCCTTCCCTGGGCTTCCCCAGGGGCCTCGCCGCCCATAGATTGTCCATCCACCCTCCTGGTCCTTGCGACTCGCTCCTAGAATCGACGTGAACACCCCTGCAAAGCAGCCAGTCTCACTACAGATGAAAGAAGGCACAAATGAAAACACTCGTGAGGGAAGCTGTGCTTGAGGAGACAGGAAGAAGGCAAAACCCACAGAAGGCAGGACTCTGGGAATCGGGCCTATTCGTTGCTAATAGCGCGGATTTCACTCCTCATGGAGGTGTGGAGGGATGAAAAACTAGTGACCTGAGCTAAGAATACCCACGCACAGCCAGCAGCTGGGACTGCCCGCCTAACGAGTGCCATCTTTAAATGCCCGCCTTGAGCCGCGAGGCGGGTGTGCACTGTTGCGAGACTCTGGGGCGGGCAGCCCGCAGGAGACCGTAGGGCCTGGCTGCTATTCCGGAGTGCTTGGTGTGGCCGAACCTCGTGGCTGTGACCCTGTCCTGCTCTTGGCGAAGGCGGTAGATGAGCCAGGCCCTAATCTCTGGTTTTGTTTCAGGTCCACATCACCCTGAGCACCCATGAGTGTGCCGGCCTTTCAGAACGGGACATAAACCTGGCCAGCTTCATCGAACAAGTGGCGGTGTCCATGACATAGGCCCTGCCCTTCCTCTTTGAAATCTTCAGGGCAGTGGGGGGACTGAATTGGGAATCCAGGGAGGGAACCGGGGAGCCGGGAGATGTTCTACACAGAATTGCCAAGTGGACCCCCCCACAGCCTCTGTTGAGTGGAGGGTCCTTGCTGTGGAAGGAGGAGATGCCGCCTCACTGCTGACCCCTCTTCATCCCCAGCACTCTGTTACATGTATGCTGATTGAGGACGATCTTCCCGTTCTGCAGGACTTCGCAGCAACAGTAATGGTCTTGCCAGGCTGTGTCTTGCTCCCTTTCTAATTCATTTCCCAAGAAGCTGTGTCTCAGATGCACCGTCTTATCTTAGAAACCAGGACCCTAACATCAACCCCCCGGTATGTGACCGAAACACGCGTGCTTTTATGCCTCAAATAAAACTCGTTTCACTCGGCCTCAAGCTCTAGAACGAGCTTTTCCCCAGGTCAGTCCAAACTGGGGAAGCACTTACTCTCTATGGAAGGCACTGGGGGCAAAGCAGAAGGAAACTACCCTGTCTGCATGGAGTTCACGGTCAGGTAGGGAATTCAGCAGGAAGCAGTTAACTATCACTAGGCAGGATGAATGAAGCCAACGCTAGAGGCAAGGATAAGAAATGAGCTAAGGAAACATGAGGCGATTGACAAGGGTGACTCGAGGCTTCATTTAAATGATGCTTCAAGAGCTGAATGGGATTCTTGAGGCGGAGATGGCTGAGGGGGCCCCATGAGTAAAAGTAAAGGTGTGGAGGACACTGTATTTATCCACGGTGGGACCTGCCACTAGAAAGGCAGTCTGTGCAGGGTGCCTGGGTGGCTCAGGTGGTTAGGTGTCCGACTCTTGATCTTGGTTCAGGTCATGATCTCATAGTTTGTGGGATCAAGCCCCCTGTCAGGCTCTGTGCTGACTTGAGGCTGCTTGGGATTTTCTCCCTCTCATTCTCTCTGCCGCTCCTCCACTCACACTTGCTCTAAAATTTACAAATTTTACAAATTTACAAAAATACAAATTAGGCTGTATTATCTCTACCTGGTCTGCAACACCCATGGGGAGATTTGTTTTAAATGTTTATTTATTTTTGAGAGTATGAGGGGCAGAGGAGGGGGGAGGGGCAGAGAGAGAGAAAGAAACAATCTGAAGCAGGGTACAGGCTCCAGGCTCTGAGCTGTCAGCACAGAGCCCATCGCGGGGCTCAGACTCACGAAATGGTAGATCATGACCTGAGCTAAAGTCGGGCGCTTAATGAAGCCACCCAGGTGCCCCATTCCATGGGGATATTTCTAATCCTGCTAGTTTCTTAAGAGACTTGGCCAGAGTCTCCAGGCTTGCTTGTTTTACCGTGTAAGGGAGAGGACTATTTTACCACCTGAGCAGCTAAGGAGCCGATTCCTACAGATCAGTCCTCCAACCTAGTGGCTCCAGGGTAGAATATTCCCACGATGTGCTGTGACTGGGAGAAGTGGGGGCCATGGAGCGCAGCATCCTTTCTCCCCAGCACGTGCCACGTGGGTGTCCTTTTGTGTATGCCATTATGCAAGATTTCAGGAAGCCCTTCCCCCTCACCTACAACCCCCGGCCTGAAGGTGCCTGCATACTAAGCTGACTTGCAAACGCCACGGACCCTTGCAACAGGGTGTCATGACCCACTCACCCTGGATGGGTTGGTCTGGCAACAGGGACAGAAAAGAGAGGCAGGCTGGTGGTTGAGAAATGAGCCTATTGTTGGTAAGAGGTACTAAGTGGGGTCTAGAGACTAACAACACCTAGGTAAACAGCACGTTCTCAGCAAAGCTGAATATCAAAACCAGTGAGATTCAGATGCTCTCCCGGCATGCTCCACCTCGGACTTCACTTTTCCCAAGTGGGCTTTGATCTGCCAACAGGTTAGGGGACAGAAGCCACCAGACATGGAAGTACGGAGCACATGTTTCCCACCTCTGCTGGGTCAGGGGACAGGGCTTGAAAATGCCATCCTGGAGGCCCCTACAGTTATGTGAAGGACTTTTCTGTGGGACAAAAACGAGCGATACTTTTTCAGAAATAAATGTTTGTTCTAAAATTCATGCAAATAACTGGAGTTATATGAGAAGGTGTTAAGGAGAGCTTATGAGAAAGCAAGCCCAAGAAAAAGGCAATTAAGACTCCAACTCGAGTTGACTGACTCTTGCTTACCCAGGCTGTAGCTGGAGGGTATCAAACCCGGCCTCCATCATGGCTTCTGTCACTGCTGGCTCTAGCGGAAAGTGGCTCATTGCTCCCAATGAGGGAAGGCAAGGGGTTCATGGCAGTAAGTAGCAGGAGTAAGCAGCCACATACCAATTCTTGGATGGGTCAGGCCCCTGAACCAAGCATATCCTGGCCTCTTTATTCTCCGGGGCTCACCCCAGAGCAAGCAGGTGCTCAGGAAACCCAAGTCATTTAGCAGAAAACTGTAGCAAAGACAGCACTCCTCGGCTTGATTCGGGCAAAGCCCCAATGGAATGAGAAGCGGGGTTACCTGAAGGACAGCCTCCAGGACCTGAATAATCCTTTGCAGACTTCTCTTTTCTCATTCGTAGTGGAACAAGATGGCCAGCGGCTACCTGTGCAGAGCTATTCTGAGGGGTCCCACCAGCTCCCAAATCAAACGCAGGCCTTGAAGCCCGTGGCCAGCTGGCTGGGGCCCACCTCAGAAGGCTCCATCCATCATTAAGGTATCAGCAGAAGTAGATGATGAGGATGACAGAAAACACAAGGCAGGGCCTGGGTCCTGGGGAACTAAAGACCTAAGTTCTAGAACTCCTTAAAACAGGCATGACCACCACTCCTGGAGAAGACACCTGTGAAGGTACCCTTGCCCAGGGCTAAGGCTTGAGTATCAGCGGCCACACACAACCATTTCACCACAAGGGGGTGCTCTCCCACCAGCAGCCAGTTCTAGAACTGCCCCGCCCCACCTGGATCTCCCACCCGCACCCGAATAATTGAATACAGCCACCCACATTAGTTAAGATTTGGGACATTTAATTACTTAATCCTTTTTAAGATCTTATTGCTGCGGTTAAGAAGGGAGCACTGAGATGGGAAGAAGGAGTTAAATACAGAAAAGACTGAGAAGAGGCAAGTACCATTTTCCAAGTATAAAACTGGTAATATTAAAAGTGACATGGCAGTATATCCACGCGACTAGTTACTTAATTTAGAGACAAGACAGTACAGTTTCTGCAGAGGCCAGTGTGACACCTGCCAGCAACAGGACACCGTGAAGACTGCCCGCCTCCGCAGACTAGGTGTTACTATGCGCACAGACAGAGAGTGGAAAGCCCACAAGGGTTGAGTCAAACTAAGGCTCATGATCCTAAAATGGCTACAGTAGGTCCCTTTGAAAAACACCACTGCCCCCCGGGCAGCGGTGCCGTCACAGCAGAGGGAGGTCCTGCAGACCCTGGAAGCAGCAGCCTGCTCTGCAGAGCGCACGCGTCTCCAGTGTAGCAGCTGACAAACCACAGGGGGGCCTGCTGGGTGGTCCGTCCAGCACCATGGATGCACCAGAGACAGTTCACACAGAGCGCCTCTCTCTGCGGCGCCTGCCAGTTCAGTAACTGGAGGGAACGCGGCTCCTGTGTCCAAAGGATCTTAGCCTTTCTCTCTCACACACACATACACACCCCAACCTCTCCTGGCACCCACAATGGACACGAGGAACACACACACACACCAGCCCTGCAGCGACACAGCCAGCTAATCACAGTTATTGTGGAGGAAGTACAGTGCTGAAGGCCACTTCAGACAGACATGCTAAGGAGCCTGGGGGCTCTCCTGGCCAGCATTCCCAGCAAGGGAGGCCGGAGGATACCAGCCTGAAGGGGCTGAGTGGTTCAGGAGTCCCTGAGAAGGGTAATGGAACAGAGGAGACTTTTCTCCTGACTCATCCTAAAGTACTCCCCTACCCAAGTAAAAATCTTGAAGACCGATGCATCTGCCCCAGGGCCTGGGTCAGGACTAGCCTGCTACTGCTCGCTGTGAGGAAAAAGGCACACAATATGTCGTCTTCAGAGGAAGACAGTGGCTCTGCCTAGATTAGGGCCCCGTGCAGGGGAGAAGGGGGTAGGGAGTGGGCGCAGGGTTTGGTCCTGTCCCTGCACCACCCTGAGCAACTAGTCTTAGGAAGGAATCCCAGGCCCTAGGCCACGACTGATGGTTGCCATCACACTTTCCTATTCTAACAAGCTTGTCTCGTTCTAGCCAGGGCTGAGAAGTGTCCAGTACCTGAGGCTAAACTGCCATCGTACCTTTGGGAGCTAAATACAGGGCAAGAGGCAGGATACACACACTAACGGGGAGAAAACTTTCCCTGCCTTAGGGACTTTCTCTCACGCCCTCCTTGCACCCAGTGAGGGTAAGTCAAGGCAACTCGTGAAGGAGCTGTGAACTGTTCCTTCAAGCCAATGTTCTCCTACATGACGGCTTACAGCGGTGGGGGAGGGGAGGACCACCAACTCTGGTGACAGAGCTGTGACTCGGGCACTCATCCGGCTCTGACACCCTGAGAAAGGGAGAGGGCTGTGGTTTCCCATCATCCCCAGCCCGGGAGAGGGGTCAGCTGTGCTCCGAAGGCTGTAATGCAGACAGGCAGCACCAGGGCCGGAACGCCCAGGGTTCTCCGGAAACCACACTCTCTTCCTAATCCAGGGGAACCACCGCAAACCAGTGTGAGTGCGACTTCAAACACAAATCTCCACGGATGGTGGCAACCAAGCATCAGAGCGGGGACCAGGGGTGCAGGGAAGAGGCCCTTCCAGAGCCTGCCTCGGTAAACTGAGCAGATCTGCTCGGCTGCTCCAATCCTGCACAACAGGGACAGCGGCCTGCCCAGCGGTGTCTTGGAAAAATAAAGTGAGGTGCGCTCAGAGTGAATCTAAGAGGGACGGCTCACCTACTCAAAGAGGAGGGCGGAGAGGACCGCGTGCTCAGAGTGCACCTGACACCCACCTGGGGAGACATGCGTCACGGGGACGCTTCCGAGCTGCTCGCCCGTCCACCTGAGAGAACAGAGGAAACCCTCTCGTGTCGCATAACCCTACCCCAGCCTCCCTCGGGGATCAGGATGGGTCAGAGCTGCCACCCAATGATGAAGTGAAGTCGAAAGCTAGAAGGTTAGAGAAGGAAATGGCTAAAATGATTCCTAGGGTAACATCTGAGAACAAGGGCAAAATAATTAGGTGACGGACTCCTTCAGGGTCTCCACGTTAAAACCCACAAGGACAGTAAGAGGAGGGACAAGAATCCTGAGGGTCAAGCCGACTCGTGGTCCACCTCGTCGCGATCTGTGGAGCAAGACCAGATGCTCTAACTGTGCGCGGCCTGTTCCACACTCCGAGACCCTTCCGAAGGCCAGGAGCCCCTCGGGGCCGCGAAGCGTCCAGACTCAGCGGGGTTTTGGAGAACCGTTCATCTGGCTGCTCGGAGTGACGGCGTCAGTGCTGAAAAGGCTGTCCAAGAAGACCGAGGTCAACTCTGCCACCAGGTTCCTGTCGACGGTCGTCTGGGCCATGCCATAGATGGCACCCTACAAATCCAGTCAGAGGTCATTACTGGCGATGAGAAGTCAGGGTCGGAGACGCAGCTGCAGCCCTGATCCCCTCCTCCCCCACCCCGACTTCCGCGTCCCCCTTCTCCCCTGCTGCATGCCCACCCCAGACAGCTTTTCACAGGTACTTGCCAGTCTGCCTTTCTGCCCAAAGGAACTAGCCTATGGGATTTGCTGTAGAAAATTCTGGAGAAAGCAGGCTTACTGCCTTTCCTGTGTCAAAACTTTCTTTTCCGAGGGACAGGACCACCACCTGCCTCTGTATGGCACTTTTAAATTCACAAGATGCTTTATATACAGCAGACCTCATGTGAGACCAAACACCCTGGGCACGGGTGAGGCAGAGATGATCAGCTCCAAGTAATTAGGTTTGTGGAGACAGAACCGAGGCAGGAACAGACCTGAGGTCATCTGGTTATTTCAACCCCCCGACGACACCTGAGCTTCCCCAGGAAGCAAAAAACCCCAAGTGTCCCTACCATTCCTGTGGTCTTTGCTTTAGGGTTCTTCATGATCTGAGTGACAGACTCCCGAATGTCCTTCAGGAACTGTATGGCGACTCGCTTTCGAGTGTGTACCAGCGTGATGCAGAAGTGAATACTACGGGAGAAGAAAGACACAGACAGAGATGAACCTTGGGGGAAAGAGTTCTAAAAGGAAGCAGCCCCCCACACAGGAATTTGTCACTTGCTGCTTCATGTGATTTGTGACAAGTGTTTCCAGTCCTGGGAATTGGGGGGCTCAAATACACGGGCTGTCAAGCATGCGCTGACATGAGGGCTCCAGGCCACAGCATGATCTAGAACATCCTGACGGAATGAATACAGCCGCCAGCCCTGTCCCACCCCTCCCCTCACGAACTGTCAACTGCCTAGCCTTGAGTCACGTGACCACCATGACCACCAAGGGGCTGCTTTCATCCTGGATGATACACCTTCATGGGCACAGGGCCGTGGGGCGGGGGGCTTGAAGGACTTCAAGGCAAAGAAGGCGCTCTAACGCCCCCTGGTGGGAGACTGAGGAACAGAGGGGCCGTGCAGAGGAATAAGCGGAGTCCACCTGGGACTGGCAACGGTACTACCAAGTGAAAGGGGTCGAGATGTGTGGAGGACACAGGACAGCCCCTGGTGTGGGCGTGGAGTGCTTATTTATCTATAAGCCTCACGGAGAATTAGATTACAAAGGTATATTAAAGAGGAGAGCAGTGGGCCTGGACGATGAGAGGCCCGGAGGGAGGTCTTGAGGTAAAGGGTCAGTTTGCAAGCACAATCTGACTGCGGTGCACAAGGCGGGCGGAGAGTACACAGCCTAGAAAGACGCTGTGGGGGGAGGGGGGCGTCTCACCACTGACCACTGATCTCAAGAGGCCCCCACCTAATTTTGACAGTTTTAAGGTTAACTGTCTTGTTCTGGATCCGGAGTAATTCCAGACGACAAGACGAGATGCTGCGGCTACGGCAGTGGCGGCCACAG
Source organism: Hyaena hyaena (assembly GCF_003009895.1). NCBI lineage: Eukaryota > Metazoa > Chordata > Mammalia > Carnivora > Hyaenidae > Hyaena > Hyaena hyaena. Next base: position 130,109 of record NW_024080705.1, read on the forward strand.
TGCTGGCCTTGCAGCCAATCTCTACGCTCCGGTCACCTTGCTGCCCGCGTTCCTCGGAAGCCAGGGCGCGCAGGAAGGCAAGAGGCTCTTCCGGCTCACCTGGGGGGGAACTGCAGCTGGTTCAGGTTCCAGCCCTTGGCAGTCATCAGGTTAAACAGTCGGTAGATGTCAAAGTCTCGGGAGCCCAGAGCTATGACTGACAATTGAGGATTCCCGAAAACAAAGATGCCTTTGATATTTTCCAGTCTGAAGACAAACAAAAAAAGGAACAGAAAAGAAATTCAGCCACATATAGTCCTTCGGCCATCACCTCTTTACTCATTCAACGTCTCCCCAAAATACAATCTAATCTCTTAGGGCTTCGGCTCTCTCACCTTCTAAAATCAGGTGGCTGGACTGAGCAGTGGTCCCTAAACATTTCAAATCTTCAAAGGCCAAACCCCACTGAGCTCCAATGAGTCAGAATCACTGGCTCTTACCCTGTCTAACTCCCAAATTCTGGTATGGGAATTTTATGCATCTGAGGAATAAAAGATGCATGTCAAGGGGCACCTGAGTGGTTCAGTCAGTTGAGTGCCTGATCAGCTCAGGTGATGATCTCAGGCTTCATGGATTTGAGACCTTCCCTACCCCCGCCCCCCCCACATGCTGACAGCTCAGACCCTGGAGCCTGCTTTGGATTCTGTGTCTCCTGCTCTCTCTACCCCCCTCCACTCACACTCTCTCTGTCTCTGTCTCTCTCTCTCTCAAAAATAAGTCAACATTAAGAAAAAAAAAAAAAGATGCACAATTTTTTTTCTAAAAGAAAAAAATCCTGCCAAAATCATCTATCTCTACAGTTTAAAAAATCATACATGTAGGGGCGCCTGGGTGGCTCAGTCGGTTAAGCATCCGACTTCAGCCACTCCCCGCCACCCCCCAGCCCAGGGGAGCCACAGAGATAGGCAGGCAATACGTGAAGGGTAAGCTGGCCGAGCATGTGGCCTAGTCCCAGCCTGCTCTCAGCCCTGAATGCCCTCACTTGGCCCGCCCCCAGGCCCCCTGCCTCCTCCTCCACTAGCGATTCCCCACGTGTGATTCCTAGACCAGCAGCCTCGGCACCCGCTGGGAACTTCCTAGAAATGCAAACCCTCAGACTTCCTTTCCAGATCTACCAAATGAGAATTTAAACAAGCCCTCCAGATGATTAGGACACACGCTCAGGTTTGCATTTAGCTGTCTACCGGCCCCTGGTAAGAGCTGCCGGCTGCTGACACACCCTCTGAGTGAGGACGGCTACGGACAAAGCCTGGGTCTGACCTCCGGGTCACAGCAGGGCAAGGGAACGCATCCTCTGGGGCTAGCACCACACCCCTGAGCCGCCGCCTGGGATGCCTGGCCTCCGGCAGGCGGTGACAAACCAGGAGTGTGGGTGCTTGGCCCAGCAGACGCCTCGAAGCTGCGAGCAGAAAAAGCAAGAGATGAGGCAGGATCCCAATCTTGCACACATACTCTGACTTGAGGAAGCGAGAAGTTTTGATGATCTGTTTGGTAGCTTCGACATAGCCGCTCTCACCGAAGTGCATCAAGGCGGCCCAGCAGGCGGCGCTAATGCCTCCAGGCCGTGAGCCCGCCATGGTCGGGGAGGCGTAGATGCCACCCTGCCAATCTGTAGCAACGAAGAACTGATGGCCCCTGTACTTCTTGTCACAGTACAACACCACGGAAGAGCCTTTGGGGGCATAGCCATACTGAAGGGGAGAAGCACACAGGTGAGTGTACAGTTCTGGCCCCCACTCGGCACACAAACGTCTTTCTCACACGCCAGCTTCTCTCTGCTTCCCGCTCACATTAAACATTCAGAGTCCAGGGGGCGCCTGGGGGGCTTGGTCAATTGAGCGTCCGACCTCAGCTCAGGTCACAATCTCACGCTTCGTGAGTTCAAGCCCCACAATGGGCTTGCCGCTGTCAGTAGGGAGCCCACTTCAGATTCTCGGTCTCCCTCTTTCTCTGCCCCTCCCCTGCTCTCATCCTCTCACTCAAAAATAAATAAACTTAAAAAAAAATTCAGAGTCAGAATGTCAGAAGCTGGAGGGAACTCTCTTTGAGGGACAAGGTGTCCGAGGGCCTCCCTCACCCAGCACGTGGGTTCTTACGTAAAACATGACACGACCCCAGGGTGGCAAATCAGGATGGAAGCAAAGATAAGTTTCCACTGGAAACCAGGAAAAGGGTGGAAATTGCGTCACTTGGAGCACCTTAAATCACCATCTGACTCCCTTCCCATTATTCTGATTTGTATTACCCTTCCTTTTTAAAAAAAATCATGGTGCTCAGAACCTAGAGGCTACGTGATCCAGCTGGAAAATAAACTGTGCCTGGCTTCCTTACAGAAAATGCGCCCTCCGAACAACCTCTCCCTGCAGCACGCGTGGAGCTCAGTTTGCTCCCTGAAAAACCCCGGGAGAGGCGGCGAGAAAGGCGGCTGCTGGGGACCGAGGTGAAAGTGGATCGGATCCTGACAGAATATCTGTACACGTTACGTAGGGTCCGAAAACCCAGTCCCCGCTACACTTGAGATTAAAACGAGCTCTGCAGTGCAGTCAAAACGAGGCATGCGCTCCTGAGGCCACTGTTCCTTCCCCACGTCTGCACGCAGCCTCAAAGTGCTCCTGACCAACCCAGACTTGCTCTCCGTCCACTGGGGTGGTGGCATCCAGACATTGCTAAGCACCTAAGGTCTTCCCTTTCTCCACAGGACCCGCCCGTCAGCCCGCCCTCGTCACGCAGGCCAGTAGCCCCAGCGGTGAGGAGCTACAGCACCAACACACACCCTCCTAGGAATTCCACCATCGACCTCACCCCCACCTCCATCCCTCAAAGCTTCGGGGAACTTTGTTCTATGGGCCACACGCATAGGTGCTAGCATGTCCCAGTCACATACGGTCAGCGGGTACAGAAATGCTCTTAGCCACATGCCACCAAGATAACGGGTCTCTTTTCACTATCACTCATCACCTGAACCAGCTACCGCGGTGACAGCACAGAGCCAGATTTACTTTTACATTTTTTGGCAGAAGCTGACACTCTGATCAATTCATTTTGTTGACAACAGTCAAAATCATCAAATGCCAACTTCGATGAGCATTCGGTCCTTCCCCACCTCACCTTGTGGGTATCAGCCGAAATGCTGGTGACACCTTTCACCCGGAAATCAAACGGCTGCTCCAGCGGGTACCCTGCTTTCTCCATGAAGACGATGAGGAAGCCCCCCAGACATGCGTCCACATGGAGAGGTATTTTGTATTTGACAGCCAGCTGTTCCAGAACAGATCACAAGAGAATTTCATTTACAGCCGTCTAACAATAACATCACAAGACACAGGTGGAGAGGTGTGCTGTCATCCCAAGGCCATTATGCACGATGGCTTTCAGGTTTTAAAAAAACAGGCTGGTTTTGACACTCCTGAGAAAGCTCATCTTTCAAATGTATTTAGCCTTCAAAAGAATTCATCTGAAATGTGGCATTTTATATTTACATATGCCGGGCCCCAAACTCACTGCAAAGCCAAGCAGGACACAATAATGCTCTGATTTAGGGGGAAAAGGTCCTGCACTAGTAGCGGCTGGGTGGGGGGGCACCCCTGGACACCGCCCCCTGCTGGGCACGCCCCTAACGAGCAGCTCATCTCCTGGCTGAATAGAAACAGCAGTGCTCTCTGTGTCCAGAGTATCCGGCTTCAATGAAGGTTCTACCTTGTGTCACCTCTCCCTTAGGGCAGAGGCTCTGAAGGTTGCTGGAGGGCTTCTTCTGGGGCTCCTGGGATTTGGGCATGAATCAGAATGCACACTCGCTTCTCCCCGCCGAGTCCCACACCATCAGATTCTATTGTAAGGTCTCAACCTGATTGCCTCGCAGCACATTTCTCCCACGTACCTTGGCTACTTCAGGGACCGGATCTAGGATGCCATGAGGAAACTGGGGGGTTGAACAGACAAGCATGGCGGTGTTCCTGGAGATGGCTCTCCTCATCGCCTAGGGGATTAAAGCCAAAAGGAAAATCAGAAGCCACATCCACCTCACTCTCCTCTGCCGCCGCTACTGCCAGCTCAGGGTCTGCGCTCAGCCAGCGCCGCCGCCTCCACCTCTCTTCTCCCATGGGGGCAGCATAGAAACCAGGCCAGAGGGGTCCCTCCAGGCAAAAACAGTCTGAGGCCACAAGGCGGCAAATCACTGTGGGAGGAAACAGGGCGGAACAAGTCCGGTCCACTCACTAGCGCTGACTCCAGAGGGAAACTACTTAACTGCCCCTGCTCTGTCTCCTGGCCTGTGCACTGCGATTACTACCTATCAGCTTCTACAACTTCCCTGGGCTGTAATAAGGCTCGGATGCAATCTGTGTAGCATGCTAGAAACTAGAAAGTTCAGCCACGAAGGCAAGGCATAAAGATAAAGGACTACTAATCAGCCTAAAAAAAGGAAGCATGCCATTTGTGACAACATGGGTGAGCCTGGGAGCATTCTGCCACGACGGGGCTGGCAAGGTAAATCCTGCGAGACCTCCCACCCATGGCATGTATGGCAGCCCATCTCAGAATTCAAGTGTGGAACGCTGCTGGCTGGAGGTGGGAGGAGAGGAGCCCTGAGCATCTGCGACCCCTGACGGGAAGTTGTGGGCAGCCAGCGCAGGGCCACGTGGCCACGACATAACAGCACTGCACTGTGTGCCTGAAACCAGCTGGAGGTTGGAGGGGAGTCTAAAGGATTCCAACCACGGAGGGGAACAAAAAAAAAAAAAAGAAAGAAAGAAAAAGCCAACAGTAACTATTTGAGGAGTTGGGTATGTTCAACAGCAGCACTGTGGGGATTATTTTGCAGTGTTTACATATCTCAAAGCATCAAGGTGGCACCTGACATATATACAGTTTTTATCTGTCAACCCGTTAACTGGTCAGGTAGGATGTGAGTAAAGATGGCGGGCAGCAATGATGCTAGTGCTACTAACCTGAGTAGCTAGGTTCTGAATAACATTGTCACTATTCTGTTGGCAAGGACACCGACTCAGGCCAATGAAAACCACAAGAAGGGTCTGGGGGCAGGTCAGTCCGTGCTCACGGTACAAAGAGAGAGGAGAGGGTGAGGTTGCTGAAGCAATATCCGGGTCTGCGGAGCGTGGACGGCTCATCTTGCCGTCAGAGCTCGCAGATCACATGCACTCACCACTGCCAGCAGCAGCTCGTTGGCTCCAGCCGCCGCGGCCCGAGGCCTCGGGAGCCCCTCTGTGCCCAACGCTGGGAAAAGCCGGGCGGGTAGGTGCATCCCTGCACCTCACAGTCCCTGGCAGGAAATGGCCCTTCAGGGTACTCACCCGAATATCCACCTCCATCATTTTGTTCAGCGGAACCCGTATAATCTTCATCCCAAAGTAATGGGCTGCTTTGTCAAATGCAGCATGGGCACTCTGGGGGGCCACACTAAACGGCGGAGAAGAAATGAGATTCAGATAAAAGCAGGGTTCGAGGGACAGCCTGCGGCTCATCTTTATCCCCAGGAGCAAACTTCTGATTCTTTTTCCTTGCATTTTTATAAGCGTTTATACTGTTTTTCTTTTGAACCACAAACAAAAAGAGGTCAGCCAAATGATCTTCTACAGAAATCTCCCTGTGATTTAGGAAACCCAAAGTGTAAATGAGGGCTGACAGGTAGAAGATGAGGGACCGGGCATTTGGATCAGCTTAGCATCAGGCAGAGCCCTCTCCTGTTGGCCAGCCAAAGCTGGGGACAGCCTTGCTGGGGACATGCTGCCTGACGCGACGCACAGCCAAGCAGGGACCCAAGACTGCTTGGTGGGGGTGTTCCAGCAGGTTGGCGGTTCCTTCCCTCTCTGAAGCCCACAGCCTGTGAGAAACTCAAGTTCCCACCGCTCCTACAAGCTTGGAAGCAGCCCTTGAAACAGCACTGAAGCAGGGGCGCCTGTTGGGCTCCACTGGTAGAGTATGCAACTCTTGATCTTGGGCCCGTGAGTTCAAGCCCCACGCTGGGCACAGTGCTTACTTTAAAAAAAAAAAAAAAAAAGGCAAATGGCACTGAAAAGGAGACTGAGCCATGGGTACATACTCAGACTTCTCTCAGTTACTACAGCCTCAAAATCGATGCATTCCCCTTCAGAAAGGAAAGTAAGGTACTTCCTGAGTAAGTACCAGGCACTAAGATTTATGTATGAGAAGGACGGCACTTGATTTATTCTCTCAGGCAGGAGATCATGTGCAACAAAACACTTAGTCACTGACATTTTCAGGAAAACAGTAACCCAGAGGCTGTGGTACAAACACACTGGATAAGGAGAGGGTCTGGGGAAGAAAATGCAGCCAAATCTCAAAATTACATCCATGGGGTGGCATTATGGATGAATCTCAAAAATTGTTTTAAAACTCCCCCCCCCAAAAAATAACAGCCTCAGGCTGAAACCTTCTTAGGGAGCACCCGAGGCAGCCTATTGTATTTAAGTAACTTTCACTGAACTGAGGTAATGAGAGAGTTTTCCTTAGGCTCTGCGTTACTTATAATAAATATCCCAGAATTCAAAGATGGAGTCCTGTGACTCTGTCACCTTTAGAAAAAGGCTCCCATTCTTGCTTTCAGTGCACACCACGTATAAACTCGGGGGCTGGGAAGGGGAATGACCTTTAAAATTAACAGGCTGGTCCACCCAGGAGGTTGCAAGATGTGAAGGGATAAGGGTCAAGGGCACAGGAAAGGAAGAATGAGGAACTGCAGAGGAGGAGGGAAGGGACACGGCAGAAAACAGGTGGTCAGGCTGTCCCCAACAGCAGTACTCCAGACGGACCGCCTGAAGGCCACACACACATACATTTCTGGAGTTCTGATCCCGTTCGCAAAGGCCAGGTCCCGGTAAGCTTTGCAGGCCATCAGTATGCTTTCTGTTCCCCCAGAGGTCACCTGTAATGAAGAAGAGATGCCATCCGTGGAATGGAGTGAGGGCCAACGATCAGCATGCACTTCCCACCTTGATCTTGATGGAGTCTGATGCAGAAGCCGATAAGATCTAGAATGCATTCTGCAGAGCAGACACTGCAATGTGTACTAGAAGGAAATCTGGCTTTATCGGCTAAGTCCGATCTTGATTCCCAGCACTCAGAGGGCCTGTCATGCACCCGCTCTCCCTCGCTGGACTACAAACTCATGAAGTGAGGGGCCAATGTGCTCATGACAATGTTCCGAGCACCTAGTCTAACAGCTGACACCTAACACCACCTTAACTAACACTTCTCGCAGCCTGGTGGGACTCTCGGTAAACCGTGACCAACACAGGCAGGCATTCCCAATCAGGCTATTCTCTGACGACACCTAAGAATGAATCATTTCAAAGCAAACAAACAAAAAGCCACAGCACTGAGCTAGGTGGTTATTTTCTTAGATCTTTCATCTCCGACGGTCCATACAAGCTTAGATAACTTTCTCATTACACAGCTAGAAAGGTGAGCCCTGAAGACTAAAATAATCCACCAATGCCATCTGTGAGCATCTGCTGATGAGAAGTAATACTTTCTACACTTGTGCATTTAGTGTGGCTTAACAGGAGATGGAAGAGAGACAGCCATTTCTGAAGTTTCCTAAAATAACCACAGATAGAACAAAAATTCTGCTGGATACAAAATCCCAGGGGTCAGCAGTCACGTGGACGATTAGCTGAGAGAAGTCCGTCATATTTTGATTCAAGAAGTCTTTGTGAAACCTGTGACCGTCACCCACAAGGTAACACACTGAACATGGGCACAGGGGACTCTTTACGGGTCCCTGAACTTGTATGCCGGAGAAGATAAAAATGCTTGCGGAGGCGGGGAGCTCTGCATAGGAGCAGCACGTGCTGCGGTCTAGCATAAACCCTCAGAATGTCACATGAGGAGCCAAACCAGCTGTGAAGAAAGTCCAGAAAGGACCAGCAACGTCCAGGTCTCTGGTGCATCAATCTCTTACTAAGGGCCCGTGATGACCCAAGCAAAGGTATTTCCAAACCCCTAGTCACCCAGTATACACGCCCTATTTTTAGTCCAATAACAAATTAAATCAACATCATTATTTGTTGGGCAAACAACAGTGCACTTTGACTATAAAAGCAGGAATACCTACATTCCACCTCTAATTTTTATTGCTGATCCCCCAATTTCTATGTTTGTTTACTTCTGTGTAATTTTTATTAAGTAGGCTCCATGCCCAACATGGGGTTTGAACCACAACCCTGAGATCAAGAGTAGCAATGCTCTTCCAACTAAGCCAGCCAGGTGCTCCAATTCTGTGTTTAACTATGCTGCTAACCTCCCAGACCCATGTAAATTTGATTGTGAAATAAGAAAAGCTCAATAACTATTTGTGACTTAGTCAACTTCTTCCAGCATTATAAAAACTCTCGCTGTTAATATGTAAGTACGTTGGGGAACAAGAGTAGAACTTGGCCTGCTTTGGGGAATTTTCTTTCAGAAGCTGTCTGGACTCAAAGGCATTTGCACAAGCCAAGACTGTTCTCCATGGCAACAGAATTTCTTTTAGTATATGAAATAACCTCTCATTTGTCCTGAGGCAAGTGAAGTTCATAAACAGAGACAGTTTAAGTTGATGAACAAAGAACGGAAAGACCTAAGACCTTAGCCGGGAACATGCTACAGACTGCCCAGCCCTGAGGCTCTGTTGTCTTCTTTCCATCTCCGATCTCCGAACCACTTTCACCCAAAACAGCTCATCAAGAGATGGGGGGAGGGAGAGAGAGAGAGAGAGAGAGAGAGAGAGATGTAAGAGAGAGAGAGAAAGAGATGTAAGAGAGAGAGAAAGAGAGAGTAAGGGAGAGACAGAGAAACAGAGAAGGGGGAGAAAAACAGAGAAACTCAAATAGTCCCAGAGGTAATTAGTTCTCTGGGAAAGACAGAAAATAGAAATAGAAAAGACTCCATCCTTCTCCTGATCCCTGACATATCCACTAAAAAAGACCATAATGGAAGAGGCATGGTTTAATTGCAGCAATGCAAAAATCAAAAATGAAAACAAAACAACAACAACATCAAAAAAAAAAACAAAAAAACACACACACAAAAAAAACCAGGGTTTGACTTCTGGATTAAGATGGAAGACTGAAACTGCCCCACAACTACTTTCTCTCCCCCAGGACCTAGAAGAAGGAAGAAAAAAGTAGCAGAAACCTACAATAACAATCACCAAAGAAACAGATAATCGGAAGCAATACACTTCGATACTGGCAAGGAGAAAAAGAGAAGTTTCTAAAGCGTAGCAGATGGCAGAACAGTTCCTGATCCGCCCTCCAGGCCCTGAAAAGTGTCCTGTGAGCCAGCAAAATCCTGAGAATTCTCATCAAAGCCCTCAAATCTTCAGAGAAACAAGTGGAGGGGGTGCCCTTATCTTCAGATCAGTGAGTGGTAGACCTGGCGGCTAGGGAGAAACAAGCAAAATGAAGAGAATGTCGGGACTGACCCCTCAAAGTCAAGGCTCCAGGGATACAGGAGGGGTTACAGAAATGATCAAAGCCCAAGGGTATTAGTCTCTTTCAACCAGGCAGAGTGAACTCTGAGAACTCTTAACAGAATCTCAGAAGAGACCCAGCTAATTCAACACAGGTGGAACTAAGGGCCCTCAACCAAACGCTCTCACGTGAGAAATCAGCCAGTGTGCATCAGAACAAAATAGAATGTTCTGAGGAGCATGAGCCAAGGTGAAAGAAAATGGTACGGTAACCAGGCAAACATACAAAAAGAAAAAAAAGCAGCATGCAAAACCAAAGCCTAACTCAAAAGATACCAGCCGAAGGAGGAGAAGGGGGTTCCACACACCTGTCTGCCACTACGGGACAACAGGAGAAGGACATGAATTCAAGAAAGCACGCCTTGAAAGACTGGACACCAAAAAGAAGAGAATGAGAACCACAGACCCCAAAACACAAAGTACCAAAGTACCAACACCGGATGAAGGCACGGGGAGCAGAACAAACACTGCCGAGAATAAACACGATGACTGGGAGGAAAGGGTGAGGCAAGTTTAGCGAACCAGATCAGAAAAAGACTGACTGAAAGATGGACGCCACTCCACACCTGGAGAGTTGCGTCCATCGGGCTAGACACAGGTAACCAAAAGGGGTTCCGACAGGAAGCACAGGGACGGTCACCAATCTGGGAAATCCCATTCTCTAAGGAACAGCTGAGTCGCCTGAAAGAGAAGACCCGGAGGGAAAGAGGCTGCGAGTGGGCAAAGGTCACGTGGGAAAACACCACCGATCATGGAACTCCAGCACTACAGACCCTACAGCTGGGCCGTCCACCCTCCCACGAGAAACAACAGAGAAGTCGGAGAAAACAGTAAGCATTTCTTACACCCACTGCTGAGCTAACAAGAAGGAATATACTGAACCCACATAGAGCGCAATCCAGAAACCTACAGACACGGGGGTGCCAAAGCAGCCCCAACTGTGAGAGCTGCTGCCATCCCTGGACACCAGGCCCGCTGTGACAAGTGACAGGAGATCAACTCAGGGCCTGCCCCTGGGAAGGCCTCTGCCAGCACACAGCTGAAGTCCTGGAACCTGCACCCACATTCTCGGGGGGACAAGAACTAAACCCCAGTGGTGCAGAAGAGGGCAGCAAGAGAACTGCGTCCTGGGCCCTGAGGCTTGGGTGAGGAAGAACAAGGAAGTCTCAGGAAGGGATAACAAGACGCTTTCACGAGTCTACAGTGTGACCCCGCACCACCGCCGCAGCATGAGGCTGCAAGTGGAGCGTTAGATGCAGATCGGTTCCTGGCGAGTCCCTGCATGGGCAGGATGCTGCACGCTTTCTGTGCAAGGGCTTAATTTACATCCAGGCCTCGAAGACAGGCTCCTGGGAAGATGAGCGGCGTAGTTAAACACAACAACAAAATCACAAATAGGATAAGACAACATGCATGAGACCAGCAGAGACAGACAGATTAAGGCTCAGGAGTAGCTGAATTATCAGACACAGAATATAAAATAATTACGTGCAATATATTTTAATAAAATAGCAGCCAAGGAAAGGAACGGGAAAGAACACCTGCGGGGGGCCTGGCTGGCTCAGTCCGTAAAGCATGTGATGCTTGACGTGGAGTTCAAGCCACACGTTGGGCACAGAGCTTACTTTGAAAATTAGTTAATTAGTTACCTGAATCGATGAAACCCCTGTAATTATCTCCTGGCCCCAACGATTAGGACCTCACAGCCCGTCTTCCCTCTCCCCGCAGACACCCCAGCCGCCACCACTGCCACTCTGTAGAACAGCAGCTGCCCTAACAGCTCCGCCACTCCCGATTCCCCGTGTCTCCTGGCTACTTAACCACCTGCCACACGTGTGTCAGCCCCTCTCACTCTCGCCTCATGGCTCTCAACCTCCTCTGTGCCTTCTACTTGTCTCTTTAGATTTTATTCTGGTTGAATTTTTATCTACTTTGTTCCATAAATTTGACTTACTAACCATGTCAGTATTTTACAGAGTTCTAAATGAGACTGGGCTCTTTGGACAAATGGCTGAATCTGGGGTCTAGAAGCACACAAAGTCAACCTGGAATATTTCATCAAATAAAAGTATTTTCTCAAATAAAAAAAAAAAAAGAAAAAAAAGGAAGCTTTCAAAGACCACTTGAGTCACACAAAAGGACCCAAGAGCCAAAACTAAGAGGCTCCCGCTGGTCAAAATGGGCTAATCTGAGCATCAATCAGAGCAGCGGCTCCAAAGGACTAAAGCACATAGAGTATTCTCCAATGTTCCACGCCACTGTTGACAGACACCTGGGTTACTGCCAGTTTCCAGCTCTCACGGGCAGCGGTGCTCTGAGTATACATCTACCCAACACACATGTCCCAGTTTTCAAAACTATGGTACAAACACCCTGAGTAGTGACATTTCAGGGTCATGAGATACGTGTATCTTCAACTTGACCAGACAAGGCCGAATTGTTCTCTGGTTGCTTCACCAATGGCCTCTTAAAAGTCCACTGAGTCTGTGGCCCAGGAGAATGTGCCACATACTGTAAGCATACAGGCATCTCCCCCTGTGTCCCCTGTTCATATAAATGCCACGAAGGAGCCCATTGCTGGATTGCGGTTGGCTCTGTTTTTAACAGCGTTGGAGTTCTAGGGGGAAACGAATGCCTGGAGTACCATTCTGTTAGATACAGAATATACAAACGTGTCGAACTTTCATAGTGCCGACATAAAGAGAAATAACACTGCTTATTGGAAAAAACAAAAAACTGTAAAACATTCTTGCCTTTGGACGGGCCCTTCAATAGTTAAATCTGCAGACTTCATAATGATTATAACAGCATCCGAGAGGCTTAGTACCTCTAGGTTACCAGTACAGCATGCGGGGTTAAATCTAACTACGCTGCATAAGCAGAGATTGAGACTTTGAATTTTTTCTAGAGAAAGCAAGGATCAGTCTTTAGTCACAAATGTAAACCGAAGCTTATCCATCACAGTTTAGGAAAATTAACAAACAAACATCTACTAGAAAGAAGAGCTGAAACGAAAAATCCTCGTGTGTGTCTTGAAACAGAATGATAATCTCCCCTTCCTTTATTCCTAAACCAACTAAATGAGATTCAACTTACAGCAAAATAAAAACGTAAATGTCCAGCTCAAGTAAAATGAGAAGTATATCAAAAACACTATGATGGTTTGACAGAATTATATAGACCAACGGGTAGGGAGTGGGTGCGTCGGTTGATGGATGAAAGAGGGAGGGAGAGGGACAGAGCAGATGTACAAAGCATTTACATTTAGTGAACTCAGGGTGTTCTCTAAACTATTATAGGAACTCATGTAAGTTTAAAATTTTTGAAATAAAAACCTGAAAAGAAAAAAAATATCTTTAAAAATGTCCAATAAAATGTCGATGCTCTGAAAACTATAAAAGTTGGGGCACCTGGGCGGCTCAGTGGGTTAAGTTCCTGACTCTTGGTTCACTCAGGTCAATATCTCACAGACTGTGAGATCGAGCCCCGCGTGGGGCTCTGTGATGACAGTGTGAAGCCTGCTTGGGATTTCTCTCTCTCCTTCTCTCTCTGCTTCTCCCCTGCTCCGACTCTTTCTCTCTCAAAATAAATAAACTTAAAAAAACATTTTCTTTTAATTGCAAAACTTAACATTTTTACATGGCTGTTCATCTGGATCTTCCTACAATAATCACCATATTAAGAGTATAATAAAATGTTTTCAACAAAGGCTTCTACTTTAAGCTAAAAAACCAAGAAAGTTGGAGACTACCTGCATATACTTACACATCCACAGGAATCCGGCCCCCCGTTGAACAGTGAACAAGCTATTCTCACAATCTCTGCCTCGATCTTTCGCAGTCCTGGGAAGATATCTGGATGTAATGGATTACTCCATGCAAAGTTTCCGTAAGCCTGCAAAGAAACGCAAGCAGATATGAAGTATGATAAACACACCGTGACAAAGAACCATGCACTACACAAAGGTTTCTAGGTATCAGGCACAGCACTAGAAGTCGGAAGAACAGTTAAGATATGTTCCCAACAGGGGCACATGGGTGGCTCAGTCAGTTAAGCGTCCGACTTCGGCTCAGGTCATGATCTCATAGTTAGTGGGTTCAAGCCCCGCATTGGGCTCTATGCTGACAGCCAGCTCAGAGCCTAGAGCCTGTTTCAGATTCTGTATCTCCCTCTCTTTCTGACCCTCCCCTGCTCACGCTGTCTCTCTCTCTCTCAGAAATAAATAAAACATTAAAAAAAAAAAAAAATATGTTCCCAACATAAAGAAGATCCAACTATAGTGGAGGAAACAGATGTGCAAATCAATCATTTTACAGTGTGGTGAGAGAGGAAGTATGAATGTGGTTTAAAGCACATACTAAGACACCAAACAGACCCATTCTGCAACCTTAGCTTTGCCTGTTACTTCTGATTGTGTACTCAAAGAGGTCAAATGACCTCTCTGAGGTTGCTTCCTCAGATTTTCTGGGGGATAATTCGGCCCCTACCTGATAGTGCTCTAGTGATACGTAAACAACACAGCGTGCATGCAAAGCACCTAGGAGGGCATGCAGCAGAGCGCAGCCCTTGTTGTCAGGGTGGTATCAGAAGCATGTGAGCAAGGGAAGGAGCCCTAAGGAGGGAATAACCGACAGCCCCAGTGGTCTGAGGCGTCTGCAGAGTGCAATCAATAGGAATTTGAGAGATCGATAGGAGTTCATCATTTAGAACAGCTGGAATGAAGGGGAGGAAAACATGATATAAGTGAGCTATGCACAGTGAAGAGAAGAGGCTATATGGGAAAGTAACAGACGTGGTTGGAAAACAGGTGGAAGCTGGCTTATGACGGGGCTGACATTTTCTGCTATGTAAGCAGCTTGGGTATTACCCTGTAGGTGGTGGGAAGCCACTGAAAATTTTTTTGTTTTTGTTTTTTTGTGTGTGGTTTTTGCTTTTGTTTGTTTTGGAGAGAGAGAGAGAGGGAGCACAAGTAGGGGAGAGGGGGAGAGAGACAGAGAGAAAATCCGGAGTAGGCTCTACACTCGGCATGGAACCCAAAGCAGGGCTGGGTCTCAGGGCGATGAGATCATGACCTGAGCCAAAATCAAGAGTCAGACACTTAATTGACTGAGCCACCCAGGCGCCTCACCACTGATAAATTTTTTATGCAGAGAAAAAAGTCAGAGCATTATGTCAAGATATAGCTGAGCAAAACCTATAATATTAGTAGGTATGAGGAGTTTCATAGTTATTATAATCAAACACAAAGAACTTAGAGACTATAAGGCCAATGCCCATTTTACATGACAAAGTAGGGTTTAAGAAATAAATCTGATTAGAAAAGGAAGAAGCTATGGGCAACTCTAAAGTCGACCAAAAATGAGAATTATCTGAATTATGAGTAAGCTCATTCTCAGATCATCTGATTTGAGACGTGGGTATTACAGGAAATGATAACCAAGTTTCTGTTCCTCATCCCTTCTTAGCAAACAAAATATGTCTGGTCACTAATAACCTCAAATGATGGGGGACTACCTTCCCTAGTAATCTGCCTTCTACATGGGGCATCTATAAAGCCTAAAAACAAGTAATATTGTACATTTTATGGACTGAAGAGGTCTCTGACAATATTATTCATATTCACCTATGTGTGGGTAAAGAGAGACTTTCTGAACTTATTTTTAACAATAAGTTTTCCTTAAGTAATTTTTTTAATGTTTATTTATTTTTTGAGAAGGAGAAAGTAAGTACGTACCCAAGTGGGGGAGGGGCAGAGAGGAAGGGAGACACAGAATCCGAAGTAAGCTCCAGGCTCTGAGCTGTCAGCACAGAGTCCGACATGGGGCTCGAACCCACAAATTGAGAGATCATCACCTGAGCTGTGAGATCTGAAGCTGAGCTGAAGTCAGACACTTAACTGACTAAGCCACCCACGTGCCCCTAGTAACATTTTATTTTAATTTCACAAATCAGGAGAAGAACTGAGTGGCACTCACCTTCACGAGGAGCTCGGTGAGCTCCTCCTCCCCACTGTACACGGCTCCGGATGCCTTCCCTTCTTGCCAGAAGACATCTGCAGAGAAAGTCAAGACCAGCGGGTCAGTAAACAGGAACTTAAGGGAAGGCACTTGGCTTCTATTAAAGAAGAGATAAGAAGTTAACACCACTGGTACAAAAGAAAAACCAAATTTTGAGTGGAAACCCAAAGGCGTTCTTATAATAAATCAAGAAAAAGAATTCTGGTTAAGAGCTATCACAACAAAATAAAGATGAAAGATCTTCCATGACTATCAACAACAGTGTGAAAAGGATATTAACAGTGTCCAGGTATAATAAGGATAGTCCAGGGGTGCCTGGGTGGCCCAGTTGGTTGAGCATCTGACTATGGCTCAGGTCATGATCTCAGTCTATAGGTTCGAGCCCCGCATCCAGCTATGTGCTGACAGCTCAGAGCCTGGAACCTGCTTTGAATTCTGTGTCTCCCTCTCTCTCCGCTTCTCCCTTGCTTGTCTCCTCCGCTTGGTCTCTCTCTCAAAAATAAATAAGCATTAAAATATTAAAAATATATACAGTCCAATGATGATGTCATCATCCCCAACTGTCTTCTAACAGGAGAAAATTTTTCCTTTATTTACATTCATTTTCTGGTCTCTGTATGACTAACTTGACTTTTTCTGCAATAGGTTCCTTCTTCTCTCCCTTCCTATCCAGTCAAAGGAAGTGTGAGGAGTGTTACGAGCAGAGTTGGCAGAAAGTATGAACTGTCAGTTCACTCTCATCAGAGTTGGAGTCCGGGAACTGAACCCCTGACCAGACAAACTATGATGGTGTGCGTACCATCAGTCCCTGGTCCCAGCAGCCCCTCCTTCACATGGAACCCACCCCCCGCCCCCCTCAACAATTAGCCATGTCCTTCTAGCAACCTATGCGGTCAGCCCTCGGCATCAGGAACGCAGCCAACACTGGGATAAAGCTCAGAGGAAAGGGTCCTGACCACAACATGAGGTCTGACTTTCCACTTCCTGTCTCAGGTGCTTCTCCAGAGAGTCTACACTGCTATCAACCAACCTGCCAGTGTGGGTGTCTCGGGTCCTTTCGCCACACACAACACGGCTGTGCCCTACTGAAAGTGCACAGCGAGAAAGCGATTACAGAAACACACCGGCCAACAACCAGAGCCATGGGCTCTATCAAGCCGAGATCTTCAGCTCCAACAGGACAGCAGAAGACTGAGCAGTGAACATCCTCATTCTCAGCTCCTCTGCCGAACTGTGGCTTACTGCCGGCATGACTTGCCTCTTCCTTAGAGGACACTGGACTGTACCATGCATGTCTTCAGATTAGAGGCCACCAGCTGTTCAAAATTAGGATGCCTGGTTTCATTTCCTGTTATTTTACCTGTGCTGCAGAGTATGGCAACGGACGAGGGGTTACAGATGGAAGGGAAGGAAATATAGTGGCAGCAATCTGCCCTCGTAACCCTGGAAATCTGTAGTCCACAGGGCTCAGAGTGCCGGTCCCTGCTTTACATCATCTATAAATCCAGACTGCATCTAATTTCACACAATCCAAGGTCAAAAACTCAACACATCAATTAGAAAATTTTGAGTGTATTTGTTGAAATGCAATGCAGTATGCTGGACTGGATCTTAGAACAGAAAAAAGGACATTAGTGGAAAGGCTGGCAAAATAGGAATTGAATTTGCAGTTTAGGGGCACCTGGGTTGTTCAGTCGGTTAAGCATCTGACTTCAGCTCAGGTCATGATCTCACAGTTCGTGAGTTCAAGCCCCACATCGGGCTGCGTGCTGACAGCTCAGAGCCTGGAGCCTGCCTCGGATTCTGTATCTCCTTCTCTCTCTGCCCCTCCCCAGCTCACGCTCTGTCTCCCTCTCCTTCAAAAATTAAGAAACAGTTTAGTTAACTACTATTTCAACCAGTGTTATCGTGGTTACTTTAGATGCTAACATCAGGAGAAGCTGGGTGAGGGGTGTATGGGAAATCTCTGTAGTATGTTGTTTGCAAATTCTCTTTAAATCTAACTAAAATCATGACAAACCAAAAAGCCTATTTTTAAAATATGTGTAATATAATCTTAATCTGTAACAAACACATATTTGTATTCATAATAGTTAACATTTATTGAGTACTTACTATATGCCAGTTATTATATATTTACCTGTACAATCTGGTTTAATCTCTATAATTATGCTTTTCAAGTAAGTTCTATTATCATTATCCCCAATGGAGAAAGACAGAGACTGAGACATAGGTCAAGGAACTCAAGATCATATTTAAATGGCCCAACCAGGGCAGGAATCCAGGCTGAGTCCATGGGCTACACTCTTAGGTATTAAGCTACTTGGTATATTTATCCTTCCCTTATATGCTCCCGCAGATACATGTACGTGTACGTGTGTTTGTATTACACAAAAATCACTCTGACTCCTCTGACTTCTATATGGAGCTCATCTGTGTATATCTTGTGATGATGGAATTAGAGCCACTTTTTATTTTCTTGTGCCTTTGTGCAGATTTCACAATTTCTATAATGAACCGTATTTCATTTTTACTTTTTTTAACAGACCAATGTATCTGTTTTATTCAGGCTTACCAACAGAAATGGGACCAAGGCCCACTGTCTCCGGAGATTGTTTTGCTTTATGGATGTGGGATGAATTTACACAGAATTTTTAAAATAAGCAACTCAGCCTCCGAGACAGGGGGCGGGCTCTCATGAGCATCTAAGTTCCAAGGATGAACTGTTCTTGACCTAGACAATCGCGAGAAGATGACCAGAACAACCACATTAAAGAAGCCAACACTGGCATCTGACGAGAATCATACCCATAGAGCTGTATTCCTTGAGCTTCTCCAGAACCGCGGACGGGCTCAGACCTTGAGAGGGCAGGGCTTTCACGTACTCTTTGTCCACTTTCAGGAACGACATATTCTTGCTAATATCGTCCTTGGTCTTGTTCAAGGTATCTTGGATCTCCAAAGGTAAGAGGGATAAAGTTAACACGGAGACGGAAGCACACAGTGTGGGGAGCAGAAGACCAAGGCCACTGCTCAAGGCCAGGCCCCACACAAGCACACAAAGCGGGACGGTATTTTGTTCTTAACAAGATGCAGTGACATTCTGACCACCCGATATTTTTGGAACATCTCTTGGAAGACGAGACATCAGCTTTCTCTCTGAAAGTTAAAGACGCATCCAATTCCCCGCACCTTTCTTCTGCTGCGTTCACCTCACCACTGCTTTACGTGGTCCATGTTTGCCAGCATCAGCACCTCTCTGAGAGCAGTACTTGGCACTCCTTCCTGTCCTGGCAGCAGCTACGACGTGTGTGCTAACGAAACCGAGGTGGAGCCACAAACAGCATCCAGAGAATAAGCCAAGCAGTGAGAGGGATCCTAGTACCCAAGCAGGTGGTGATGCGTTCCTTAAACAAGCGTGCATGGGGCACACCCAGAAGCCGGAAGCCGTCCATAACTCATCATGTGTGGGCACAAGACATCCCGGGGGTGCATTCTACCTCATCAGGTTGTCCCCCGCCTGTCCCATGTGACCCTCGGGTGCTAGGAGGGGCTAGGGTCCTTTCTGCTACAGTTCATCAACTATGGCTATTTCTTCCTCATCCTCACCACCACAGCCTGTGAACTACTTTGTTAAACTCCTACTGTAGGCCAGGGATACGCAGTGAGCAAAGTAAAGGAGGCAGTCCTAGTGAAAGTAACTCCTCTTCTCAGGAGGCTTATTTAGCAGCAGAGACAGAAAACGAAGGGCAGGTAATGAGGAGTGCTGGGGGCAGAAAGGAGAAACAGAGTTTAAAAAACAAGACAAACCGGAGCAGGGGCTGCTATCTGAGCCAAGAGACTGCAGGGTAGTAGATCTGGAAAAAGGGCTACATGTCACACTTCGTGCGTGTCACAGCGAGAATGTTTCAGCAGCACACGGGTGAAAGTTGGAGGCCTGTAGTCTGACTGCAAACATTGAGATTTTCCCATCGGTAGCTATGGATGACCAGAACACAAGAGGGCCTTCTCAGATGTGGCCCCCAGGGACACCACAGGGACAGCCACCCTCCGAAACACTCCTGCCACAGCCTAACGAGCAAGCACCGGCAGACTGGAGGGCCCCTGCTCTCAGGCACCGTGAGGCATGGGCTAGACAGGCAAATACTTTTAACAATGTACAAGGAGACTTATGCTGCATTAACGGAGAATGTGCAACAGGCACAAACTACGGAAGCTGAGTTTCTGGGGCACCTGGGCGGCTCAGTCGGTTAAGCATCTGACTCTTGATTTCACAGCTCCTGAGTTCGAGCCCTGTGTTGGGCTCTGCGCTGACAGCTCGGAGCCTGCATGGGATTCTCTCTCTCCCTCTCTCTCTGCCCCTCCCTCACTGGGTTCTCTCTCTCTCAAAATAAATAAACATTAAAAGAAAAAAAGTGCTGAGCTTCAGTGCGCAGACTATGCTGTTATAATGAAAGAGACAAAAAATGATGAGTTATATTAAAAAGCACCCCCCAATTCCTGCCTCAGAACCTCGATCCCATTTTAACTTCTTCGCAACATTTATTTCAAAATGAAACTCTTGGGACACCTAGCTGGCTCAGCTGGTTAAGCTTCTCTTGGTTTCGGCTCAGGTCATGATGTCGAGGTTTCGTGAGTTCGAGCCCTGTGTCAGGCTCCGTGCTGACAGCAAGCAAACTGCTTGGGATTCTCTGTCTCCCTCTCTCTCTGCCCCTCCCCACTTGCACTCTTTCAAAATAAATAAACTTGAAAAAAAATGAAGTTCTTACGTGTTTACCTATTTTCTGATTTTCCTACAAAAACGTAAGTTCCACAGAGCAGGGACCTGAGTCTTGCTCCCCACTGTATCCCCAGCACCCAGAGTAGAATCTGATGCTGAGCACGTACTCACTCATCGTAGGCTCAGTAAGTGCATTTATGGGAATGAATGAGATGGTGATATACACACTTACTCGACACAAAGAACTTTTGCCTCTGAGCCTCAAATCTGCTTCTAAAAAATGAAAGCTGATTATATAGTTTTTAAGTGCCTTCCAGTTGTTATTTTATGGATTTAATCATACTTTCTGGAATTTATTTGTCTCAAAATCTGAAACCGAAGGAGAAAGGTGTGAAGAAAAAGAGCAGAAAGATACAGGGAGGGAGAAGGGAAAATGCTAGCATCCTTCGAGACCCAGTCCGCCCCCTCCCTACCCCTTAACTCTAGCAGGACTCAAGGAGATTTCCTTTTAGGGCTTAAGATGATTTGGAGTCAAATAAAAGCCTATCTACTCCCATTCCCCTTTTCTACCCCCAATAACTACTTCTACTTCCCCTATAGGAAATGAACCTGAAAATAAATAGAGTTACGGGAGAGTTGGCATAGGGATCTGAATGAATTTTGGTCAAAGGTTAAAGATGACGGACATCTTTTCTAAAAGGTTTGGTCAGGTGAGGGGAAAAGGGAAAGGAATTGAGAGCCAAAAGTGAAAGAAAGCTTGAAGCTTGAAGCTGAGGGGCAGGCAGGCAGGGCACGGGGGAGGGTGGGGAAGGGGAGATGCCGCCATCAGGTACTCATGTGCCTTCTTCAGAGCTTGCACGGGGCTTGCACTGTTTATCTCCTTGTGTGATAAGGAACCTGAGGGAAGGGTACAGAGGTGACAGCCTTATCCTCAGCGCGGGTGAGGGGAGAGAGGACACAGCGCAGGGAACACACTATCCCGCACACAGGTACAAAGAGCAAGAGAAAAGTGCTAAGTTTCCAACCCTGTCAGCAAATTACAGCCCAAATCTGAGCCCGGCCTGTTTCGTAAAGATGGTTTCCCTGGAACACAGCCAAGCTCATCCCTTTCCCATCACCCCCTTCTGCCTTCCCGCTGCGGGGACAGGCTTGAAGAGTTCTGAAAGACATGGGATGGCCTGTGAAGTCTAGACCTCTATCTGTCTAGCCCTTTACAGAGAAAGTCTGCCAAGCCTGGTCTACGCCATGCAAGCACCCACCCCAGACACACAGCTAACGTCAGCACGGCCAAATGTTGCCCTCAAGCATCATGCCGCTTCTGTCAGGTTTTCTAATTTCAAGTTCTTCCTTAACAGATACGGCCTTTCTCCTTTGGTCAAATATGCTCAGGATCTTGACCCTTCTGGCATTTTTGAGTCAGGTAAGTCTCCACTGTGCACTGCAAGATCCCAGGATACTCAGCAGCGCCTCTGGCCACATCCACTACATGCCAACAGCACTCCCCTCCTGCTGTGAGAACTAAAAACGTCTTCAAACATTGTCAGATGTTCCTTGGAGGTGGGGAACGAAATCGCCCCTCACCCTTGGGAATTCGCACCAGATTCGGCAAATAGAAGAAAGAGGCGATGATCAAGGGGGTGGCAGTAGGGGAGGAAGATCTATACAGATTCCACTTACCTTGCGACCAATAATAGGCATCTTCCTGATGAGCTTGAAACACCTCTTTTTAAACCTTGACCATAAACCTAAAAGATACAAATGGCTCTGTTACCCAAATAAATTTCCATGGATACGACTCGCTAGTCATAACGTATGAACTACTCCACAAGTTTTCTGCAGTCTCACCTGCCTTCTGATTGTAAACACAACTTCTTTCCTTTGTAAAAAAAAAAAAAAAAAAAAAAAACTTGACATTTAAATTTTCAAGTAAGTAATATATTTATGTCGTTCAAAGAATTTTTTAAATTAACAAACACACCCAGAGTTACAAGTATCCCTCTTATCTGTTCCCCAGACTTTCATGCTACCCTCAGGGAAATATGAACACTATTCATTTCTAGAATACCTAAGATTTTCTTTCTTTATTTCCTTATGCTTATATGGGCAATAATAAAAATAAAATCTTATTTGTCTCACCTTTTAAACAGAAGGTAGCATCCTCTGGTACTGTACTAGATACACCTTGTTTTTCTCCTGAGGAATATTCTCTTGAAGCTCAGTGCTTCCTCATTCATTTTTACAGCTCTAAAATCTTCAAATACACAGATGTATCATAGCTGATTTAACTTGCGCCTTCCTGATGAACACTTAGGTTGTTTCTAGTATTTCCTATTACCAACAACAGTGAAACAGTAACTTTGCAACATGTACTGCACCCCTCAGCGTGTGCCTACAGTGTAAATTTCCAGATACAGAATGCTGTGTCAAGTGGCATGCATTTGAGAGCTGGTTACCTTCCTGAAGTTTCAGATGTCCAACACCTCTCTTCCCTTCCCCAAAACAAATGACCAAGCCATGCTTTTTCTTCAGGATCCATGCTCCAGTCTCCCACTCAACATACACCCTGACAACATTTCAACATTTTTTGGACCTAAAAAGGCCTTCAGTATCATGGACGCCAGTCGGACTTCCTGTCAGGCAGTGTACAGGACAAATATGGAATTCTGATCCTGTCCATTATAATAATTATAAGTGCATGGCACCTAAACAGACCATCATCACTTTTTTTCTTTCTTAAATAGTTTATCGTCAAGTTGGTTTCCATATAACACCCAGTGCTCATCCCCACAAGTGCCCTCCTCCATGCCCATCTCCCCCCTGCTCCTCTCTCCCACCCCCCTCAGTCCTCAGTTTGTTCTCAGCATTCAAGAGTCTATCATGGTTTGCCTCCCTCCCTCTCCCCAACTATCTTTCCCCTTTTTCTCCTGCTTAGTCCTCCATTAACTTCCTCCTAATCCACCTATATGTGCAAACATATGGTATCCGTCCTTTGCCTGACTTATTTCGCTCAGCATAACACCCTCTAGTTCCATCCATGTTGCTACAAATGGCCAGGTTTCATTCTTTCTCATTGCCATGTAGCATTCCATGGTATAAATATACCACATCTTCTTGATCCATTCATCAGTTGATGGACACTTAGGTTCTTTCCATGTTTTGGCTATTGTGGAGAGTGCTGCTATGAACATTGGGCGACATGTGCCCCTATGCGTCAGCACTCCTGTATCCCTTGGATAAATTCCTAGCATTGCTACTGCTGGGTCATAGGGGAATTCTATTGTTAATTTTTTGAGGAACCTCCATATTGTTTTCCAGAGGGGTTGCACCAGTTTACATTCCCACCAGCAGTGTAGGAGGGTGCCCATTTCTCCAAATCCTCGCCAGCATATAGAGTCTCCTGATTTGTTCATTTTAGCCACTCTGACCGGTGTGAGGTGGTATCTCAGTGTGGTTTTGATTTGTATTTCCCTGACGAGGAGGGATGCTGAGCATTGTTTCATGTGTCTATTGGCCATCTGGATGTCCTCTTTGGAAAAGTGTCTGTTCATGTCTTCTGCCCATCTCTTCACTGGATTATTTGTTTTTCAGGTGTGGAGTTTGATGAGTTCCTTATAGATATTGGATACTACCCCATTATCTGATATGTCATTTGCAACTATCTTTTCCCATTCCGTCAGCTGCCTATTAGTTTTATGGATTGTTACCTTTGCCGTGCAGAAGCTTTTTATCTTGATGAGGTCCCAGTAGTTCATTTTGCTCTTGATTCCCTTGCCTTTGGGGATGTGTCAAGTAAGAAATTGCTGCAGTTGAGGTCAAGGAGTTTTTTCCTGCTTTCTCTTCTAGGGTTTTGATGGTTTCCTGTCTCACATTCAGGTCCTTTATCCATTTTGAGTTTATTTCTGTGTATGGTGTGAGAAAATGATCTAGCTTCATTTTTCTGCATGTTGCTGTCCAGTTCTCCCAGCACCATCTGTTAAAGAGACTATCTTTTTTCCATTGGATACTCTTCCCTGCTTTGTCAAAGATTAGTTGGCCATACATTTGTGGGTCCAATTCTGAGTTCTCTATTCCATTGGTCTGTATGTCTGGGGTTTTTTGTGCCAATACCATACTGTCTTGATGATGACAACTTTGTAGTAGAGGCTAAAGTCTGGGAGGGTAATGCCTCCTGTTTTGGTTTTCTTCTTCAATATTACTTTGGCTATTTGGGGTCTTTTGTGGTTCCACACAAATTTTAGGATAGTTTGTTCTAGTTTTGAGAAGAATGCTGGTGCAATTTTGATGGGGATTGCACTGAATGTGTAGATTGCTTTAGGTAGTAATGACATTTTAACAATATTTATTCTTGCGACCCATGAGCATGGAATGTTTATCCATTTCTTTGTGTCTTCTTCAACCTCCTTCATAAGTTTTCTATAGTTTTCATCATACAGATCTCCTATATCTTTGGTTAGGTTTATTCCTAGGTATTTTATGGTTTTGTGTGCAATTGTGAATGGGATCAGTTTCTTGATTTCTCTTTCTGTTCCTCATTATTGGTGTATAAAAATGCAACCGATTTCTGTACGTTGATTTTGTGTCCTGCAACATTGTTGATTTCATGGATCAGTTCTAGCAGGCTTCTGGTGGAGTCTGTCGGGTTTTCTATGTAGAATATCATGTCATCTGCAAAAAGGGAAAGTTTGACTTCTTCTTTACCAATTCTGATGCCTCTGACCTCCTTTTGTTGTCTGATTGCTGATGCTGACGCATAGGACTTCCAGCACTATGTTAAACAACAGTGGTGAGAGTGGACATCCCTGTCGTGCTCCTGATCTCAGGGGGAAAGTTCTCACTTTTTCTCCATTGAGGATGATGTTAGCTGAGGGCTTCTCATAAATGGCTTTTATGATGTTTAGGTAAGTTCCTTCTATCCCAACTTTCTCAAGAGTCTTTATTAAGAAGGGATGCTGTATCCTGTCAAATGCTTTTTCTGCATCTATCGACAGGATCATATAGTTTTTATCTTTTCTTTTGTTAATATGATGTGTCACATTGATTGATTTGCGAATATTGAACCAGCCCTGTAACCCAGGAATGAATCCCACTTGATCTTGGTGGATAATTCTGTTTATGTGCTGTGGATTCGATTTGCAAGTATCTTGTTGAGGATTTTTGTATCCGTATTCATCAAGGATATTGGCCTGTAGTTCTCTTTTTTTGCTGGGTCTCTGTCTGGCTTGGGAATCAAAGTGATGCTGGCTTCATAAAATGAGTCCAGAAGTTTTCCTTCAAATTCTATTTTTTGGAATAGCTTGAGAAGAATGGGTATTAATTCTGTTTTAAATGTCTGGTAGAATTCCCCAGAGAAGCCATCTGCCCCAGGGCTCTTATTTGTTGGGT
The DNA here is from genome assembly GCF_003009895.1 of Hyaena hyaena. Taxonomy (NCBI): domain Eukaryota; kingdom Metazoa; phylum Chordata; class Mammalia; order Carnivora; family Hyaenidae; genus Hyaena; species Hyaena hyaena. The sequence goes on from NW_024080705.1 coordinate 155,757, forward strand.
TATTTTTGATAACCATATAGAAATGGTTTTTCAATATAGAAAGCATTACTCACCACCCAAAGGTAACTAAGGATCAACCATCAATAACTTGCTCAAGGTCATCCATCACAGTAGTGATGGAGCAAGGATTTCAACTGAAGCCTTGGGGCACCTCGGTGACTCAGACACTTAAGTGTCCAACTTTGGCTCAGGTCATGATCTCGCAGTTCATGGGTTCGAGCCCCATGTCGGGCTCTGTGCTGACAGCTCAGGGCCTGGAGCCTGCTTTGGATTCTGTGTCTCCCTCTCTTTCTGCCCCTCTTCCGCTCACACTTTGTCTCTCTCTCAAAAATAAACATTAAAAAAATAAACTGAAGCCTTAATTTTCTAAGCCCAGGACTCTATGCTGCTTCAAATGCACAGCAGGAATTCTGTTATCCCATATGAGTCTATAAGGAACCCAGATCTAGCTTCTGTGCAGGCAGGAAATGAATATGAACTTTTGCTACATTTCTAGAGGTGGGCATCCCAACTTCCCGGGCCAGTGGAACTCTCTCCGACAAGCGCAGACTGTCTGTGCCTTCCGTTAGCACTGATTACAGGACACCTGCATCTTTACCAGTTGTTTCTGCTTGGGTTGCAGCCCTGTCTTTCTACCTCACCCTGGGTGGCCCAGTACTGAGGCCAATACTCTGTCAATGCCTAGGACAAAGCAGGAAATGGAGACTCAGACTGAATAAGACAAAGGGATTGAAATCACCTGTTTGTAGTTGCTATTTTGTTTACACTTTGGAGTACACTAAAAACTTGGATTGTGAGTGACTTTGCCTGTGAGCATTCTACAAGACAAGCAAACACTTCTAATAAATTGTAACTTGATACATAAGGGATGCCTTGCAGTACAAGCAGTACGGGACACCCAATGTCACATGATCGCAACTGAACCAATGGTTCTTTCTCTCTCTGCGGGATGGTGGGTGATCATCTCCCATGCTCGGATGCTCAGTCTCAGGCCACGGTGTTTGCAGAAATCATTGATCTTTCAGAATGCTGGAAGATGCTCACGACTGGCACAAGTGTACGCCTTGTCCCTTCAAAGTACCTGCGGACAGTCCTTTGTTTTTCCAGACAAGAGTAAGCTCGGGAATGCTGTGCTTCATTCTGGGTCAAAGATTAGTTGGCCATACATTTGTGGGTCCAATTCTGAGTTCTCTATTCCATTGGCCTATATGTCTGGGTTTTTTTGTGCCAATACCATACTGTCTTGATGATGACAACTTTGTAGTAGAGGCTAAAGTCTGGGAGGGTGATGCCTCCTGTTTTGGTTTTCTTCTTCAATATTACTTTGGCTATTTTGGGTCTTATGTGAGCCCATGTCGGGCTCTGTGCTGACAGCTCAGGGCCTGGATCCTGCTTTGGATTCTATGTCTCCCTCTCTTTCTGCCCCTCTTCCGCTCACACTTTGTCTCTCTCTCAAAAATAAACAATAAAAGAATAAGTGCCAACGTCAGGACAACGTGTGGCCCCTGCAGCTCACAGATGCCTTTCAAATTATGCCTCTCGATACTCCGATTGCCCAATGACTAAGTAAGGCAAGCAGTACTTCTGCCCATTTGACTGTGAGGAAACAGGCTGAGAGCTTCAGGGTGTTACTCAAGGCGCCACGGCTGGAAACTGGGAGTGGTAGGTAGGGCCTCCTCCTGCCACAGAACTCGGATTCCTATCCAGGAACTACGGACAACCCCACGGTTAAATCAATATCAAGTTACAGCGATATGAGCTGACGGTCACAGAGCAGAATTATGGAAAAGATAAGACGGCAGAGGACTGCTGACCCCTGCCCACACTCCAACCCCTCCTCCTGCAGCTTCCCATGCTTATCTCCAGCAGTGTCCATCCTGCGTTCCAGAATTATCCTCTCCTCTCGCAAGTGTATTCAGAGTTTGAAGATCAGCAGAAATTATCGCTGGCCCAGACTTCAAACTCCTCAGGGGCAGTATGCTAAAAATAACTCGATTGTTCGGTGATAAGTACAATTCCTCTACGGGAGCAAGGTACTGAAAAATGGCAATTCTATCAAGACTATCTCCAACCTCCAGAGAGAAGACATTCTCATCTGTGTCTAAAATTCAAGTGAGAAGCTACAAAATAACACGTGCATTGTGTGTGAAAGGATATGAAATTGTTGACATTCAAAAATTTTGACCTGCAAAAGATATTTTATATGGTTCAACTGGATTCAAATATAGAAAAAGACGTATGTAAATAGCGGTTAGGGCTAGAGAGCGAGATTTTCATTTTGTTCCTATCGCTTATCAGTACAGCCTACTTTTCTGCAGTGGACATGTACTACTTTTATAGTAAGAAAAATATGTTATTAAAAACGACTTATGGGGCGCCTGGATGGTTCAGTCAGTTAAGTGCCCAACTTCAGCTCAGGTCATGATCTCATGGTGCGTGGGTTCTAGCCCCATGTCTGACTCTATGCTGACAGTGCAGAGCCTGCCTGGAATTCTCTCTGCCCCTCCCCCACTTGCACACATACATGCTCTCTCTCCCTTTCTCTCTCTCTCAAAATAAATAAATAAACTGGCTCAGTTGGTTAAGCATTCAATTTCAATTCAGGTTATGATCTCACGATTCATGGGTTCGAGCCCCGTGTCAGGCTCTATGCTGTTAGCTGGAGCCTAGAGCCTGCTTCAGATTCTGTATCTCCCTCTCTCTCTCCATCTCTCTCTCTGTCTCTCCCCCATTCATGCTCTGTCTCTCTCTCTGTCTCTCTCTCAAAAATAAACATTAAAAAAAAGATAAATAAACTTAAAAAAAATGACTTAAGGGGCACCTGGCTAGCTTAGTCAGTAGAGTATGTTGACTCTTGATCTCACGGTCATGAGTTCAAGCCCCACACTGGGCATGGAGTCTACTCAAAATAAATAATTTTTTAAATTTATTTATTAAATGGTGTGGAGCTGGGCTTACACATGTCTCCATGGCACATACCACTAACACACTGCTACTGGTGATTTTCTCACAGAACGCACGGAGGCCAGCATGTTCTGTTTGAACACTAAAGGCAAGTAAATACCAGGACCTAAGACGGCCATGCCTCTACCTCCAGATAAGCAAAGTGCAAGCAGGCACCGTGGCCTGCAGAAGTAAAGCCAGAAGTCAATGCCTGAAGCTAATACTAATTAGAGCAAAGAAATATAAATCTCAAGACTTCTAACCTTAGGTTGCTTTTTATAAATGCACCCCCTCAAAAGGAGAAGTACTTAGAACGGTGGCTGGCACAAGCCAGGTGGAAGGGGTAATGGGGACTTATCATTTAATAGAATCAAGGTTTCAGTTCAGGATACCGAGAAAGTTCTAGAGATGGATGGTAGGGATGGCTGTGCAACAAAGTGAATGTGCTTAAAAATGGACAGAATATATTTTATGTTACATATATTTTCTCACAATAAAAAAGAAAGAGAGAAGTAGATTTATTGCTACTCCTTAGAGTCCTCTGCAATGGACTGCTTCACCTGAGGGCAGGATGGTGGGCACCAGTGATCAGAATGCTTCCCGGGACAGGACAAGCCTGAGCAGAAAGATACGGGTCCTTGTATCTCTGTGTCCCCTTCCAAACCACAGAGCAGATGCAGCAGATGTTAGTCTCATACATCAGAGTTTACGAGAAAATCGTACAAGGACTAGGACCAAAACTGAGGACAGGGTGTTTAAAGCTGGAGTGAACTGCAGTTTAGACAGGACAATCAGCTCTCACTTCCACTCTCATTAAGTGCAATGTTTACGATGCCGTAAGCCTGCACTGTAACTAGAAGGGCTCAGCGGCTCTCTGCAGGGTAAGCAGGTAAAACAGAAGGTGGCTTCTAAGTGAACTCCCCTGGGGAAAGAAGAGGAAAAGTACAGTTAAAGAGCCCCTTGAAACACACGTTATCAGGGAGGCAAACAGTCATGGAAATTTTTAAACAAATGAGAAATGACAGGCGATACTCTTCCATGTTACTGGTTGTTTTATCCCATGCGAGTCGCCTCAGGTACCCTACGCCAAGGGTGGGGGATGGCTATAGAGGAGCATTATGGAAGCAGCCGCCGCCACTCACCATGTGCAACCTGCGGGGGAAACAATTCAGGAGGACAGAACGCGCAGCCAGGCTTGGCAAGGGAGGCAGGGTGGGTGTGAACCTAGGAAGGATGGACGATCTGCAAACTCACTGCTCACAGCCTTCTCACGTTTCTGCCCTCCCGGAGAAGGGACCTCCTCTTCACTGGGTCATTTCGGCTCCCTGAGTCACTACCCAGGAAGCTCAAAGTGTGCTGACCCCTGACACAGAAGTTCAACTCCAAGGGGACAGGGACCCCATATAACCTGTGTCGATCTCCCTGGAGCCTGCCACAGTGCCTGGCACACGGCAGACATCTGTATGGTCCCGGCACGAGTGCTGTTCCACTTTCACATGATCTGTATTGACAGGATGGCCTAAAATGAAAGTAATAAATTCCTGCTTGGGGAACTCTGGGCAATGCAATTATGTTCTAGGCAAGAAACTAAAAATGAGAAAGGTTTAGGCCATACTTTGAGATGCCTGTGGATCCTTACAATAACTAATGTCTCAGAAGTTGTTATGTAAGCTGCAAGTCCAGAAAAATCAACAGAAGTAGTAACTGTTACATTCCAGCAGCTATTGTAACTTTATGTAGAGGGTCCTACTATAATTTTACAGTCAGAAGACAATGCCCCACTTCCCATTTAAATCAATTTTAAAAATCAGAACCAAACCAAGAGGCAAGAAGTTAGTCCAACTATGAGTTGTCAAGCTGGTGAAACTCCGCTCTACCTTCCCAGAGAAGAGCGGGTCGTATACTCACTCTCTGGCTGGAAGACGAAGCCGTACACCCAGACGATCAGCAGGGTGCCCACGACACTGCAGGCAATCAGCTGCCAGGGCTCGTACTTAGTACAGTGTCCATTTACGTAATTCTTGGCCTTCGTGGAATACACTTCCAAGATCTCAAGGTAGGGCTCAAAAGCCTTCTGGAAATACAAGGGACAAAAAAAGAACAACATGACATTCAGAGAGAGACCGGAAGTCTGCCCTATGGCCCTCACTGTCCAAGGGCAAAGCCATTCGTGACCCAGCCCCACCCCAGCAATACCCTTATCATGTTCTATGGTCCTCAAAGCTCTGCTTCCCAGTCAGGTGAACTTTGACAAGGGCTCTGACCTTCTGCCTAGGCTATGAAATAAAAGGTTCCCAGTGCTTCACTAGGACTACAGAGTTCGTGGTCCCACTTTCTTAACTCAAACGAATCTGCTCGCTCCGAAGGGCCCTCTCTTCCTCTCTGCTTTACTTGAATCTCTCCGGTTCGCTAACCCGGGGGGTGGGCAGACTGCTCCTGTGAAAGGCCAGGGAGGAAACGGTCCAGGCATCAGAGGCCAGCCAGGCTCTGTTACAGCCATCACACTACTCCATTCCGCTGTGGTAGCACCGCCACCGCCCCGGAGCGCGGGAACCGAGCAAGCGCGCTGTGTTCCAGCAAGAGTTCATTACGGACGCTGAACTTGGAACTGCAGATCCTTGCACAGGTCACAGAATATTCTTTTTGTAAAAGCAATTTTAAAAATGGAAAACAGCATTCTTAGCTCACGGGCTGTACCAAAACAGGCGGCGGGCCCAACTTGGCCCACGGGCCACAGTCTGCCAATCTCTGCTCTCAAGCCCAACTTGACTATGAAAGCCTTTTTTATGACTTTTTTAAAGATTTCTTAAATGTTTATTTACTTTGAGAAACAAATAGAGGGAGGGAGCGAGGGAATCCCAAGCAGGCTCTCTGCTATCAGCAAGGAGTCCGACGCAGGACTCAATCCCATAAACCATGCGATTGTGACCTGAGCCAAAATCAAAAGTCAGATGTCTAACCAACAGGGCTACCCAGGTGTCCCTCTTAAACTCTGATCATTATCCCTCACAATATCTGGCAGAAGCAAGAATAAAGTCCTCTCATCTGAAAATTTATCAGACTGTCCCACTCATGAGAATTCATCTCTCCCATTAAATTCTCCTCAGGGAGTCACTTATGCCTCCACACAGAGCTTATCAGTGTGCCCTACAGTCAGTCTACTCATCTGTCTTTTATCTCCCTGCCTACGTGGTTGGGTCCTTGAAGACTGATCAGGCTTTTAATCACATTTACAAGCCCCCACACTGCCCTGTACAAAACAAGTTCATCTGATAGCTTGTTATTCATTCACTTATTCAACATTTGCAAAGCAACACCAGTATTTAAGGCTTGCAGCTGGGGAAGCATTACGGTAACTATCACAAGTTCCTGCCTTCACTAAGCTTACAATCGAATGGGAAAGAGGTGTGTGTGTGTGCATGCATATATATATACATATACGTATATATGTATACACATATATACATATGTATATACTTATACACGTATATGTATACACATATACATATACATATGTATATATACGCATATACATATATATGCACGCACACACATACGCAAACATACACAGGCTGACACATACATGAACAAATAATTCAAACTCGTTAGGATCAACATTACAAACAGGATGTAAGTAAAGTGCTAAGAGAGACCACTATGGAAGGCCTATCTAACTCTACCTGAGGGGAAGTGGAGAAAATGTAGTGAAAAGGGTTTAAAAGAACTATCAAAAAAAAAACAGTCTTGGCAGAAGAGTTAAAAGAAAAAAAAAATGTCATACCAGGAAGAAGGAACAGCAGCTGCAAATGCATTAAGAAAAGTCTAGCAATGGCAAAAACATTTGGCATGGTAAGAGCAGAGACGGGGACAGGGACCAATCTGGCTCAGCAGGTCTAGGTCCCCAACACAGAGTGCCTGGCACACAGGGCACGCCCCGTAACGCTTGGCTCGTGGCTGACCGTGCCCAAGTACATGAGCGAACACATCAGTTGGAGCACGGAGCCTGGGAGAAGTACACAAGGTCCAGATTAGAAATGGTCTTAAAACAAACACACAAACAAAAGCAGGCAGAGTGGGAATATAAATTGATAGGCAGCTTTTGTAAACTGATTTGTCAGTGTCTATTCACATGTTAAACACAGATTCATTGTGACCCAGATATTCCCCTTTTCGCTATCTACACACTCACACGTGTGTATAGAGACAGGCTCAAGGACATTCACTTCAGTATTCTTTATAACAATGAAATATACTATCACAAATGTCCATTCATGGAGGAATGTCCAAATAACCTATAACAACATAGTATTCATACTATGCAGCATTTAAAAAAAGATCTAAATAAACCACATTAAAAATTTTCCAGAACATACTGTTGAGTGAAAAAAAAAAAGGCAAATTGCAGAACAGCAGCAAACATGAGGCATAATCAGGAGAGCAATTTTTTTTTTTTTAAAACAACTTGATGGGAGATGAAGAGAAGGAAGACAGAGGTCAGAGACACAAATTTTAGTGAAGAGGCAGCAGCCTAGGGGAAAAATAAACTGGGGCTGCAGTATGACATTGGGGCTGAAAAGCAGCACGGGTTTAAAAACGCTTTTAGGGGGCGCCTGGGTGGCTCAGTTGGTTAAGCGTCCGACTTCGGCTCATGTCATGATCACATATGATCACACCCACACTCGTGGGCTGGAGCCCCATGTGAGGCTCTGTGCTGAAAGCTAGCTCAGAGCCTGGAGCCTGCTTCAGATTCTGTATCTCCTTTTCTCTCTGGCCCTCACCTGCTCATGCTGTCTGTCTGTCTGTCTCTCTCTCTCTCAGAAAAAATAGATATATAGATAGATAGATAGATAGATAGATAATAAAAACGCTTTTTGGAGGCAGTGCCAACAGAGTTTGCTAATTCCACAGATGTAGAAGTCTGGCATATAGGAAGTACGGCGTGGGAAGAATACAGGTAATTCCAAATCTTCAAGTTCACATTTGAGAGACTGTGTAAGTGGTGCCACCCTTAACCATGGGAGAGTAGGAGAGAAAGGGAAGCTGAAGAAGATAAAGGAGACTTTGAGACAAAGACAGTGATACTTGTTTGAGTCATGCTCCTGTTGGAGGGCTACATGCAATGTTCTAGCAACAGTGTGAAAGCTCAGAAGGAGTACAGGTGCTCAAAAGATGTTTACTGAAAACACTTCTATCCTTGGCAATTAGATTTCGGTATAAGGTCATTAACATCAGGCAAGTGCTGGGTTCCCTAGAGGGCTATCCACGGAAACACAGCTTACCTGCAACCCCTTCCTAGGTCCCGGCCACTCCCCAGAGCCCACTGTTGCCATCAACAACCTCAACCTCAATCAATACAGCAGTGACCATATGGGTCGGGACCTGGGGAAGGCCAGAGGACTCTTACTAGCATCCAAGGTGTGTCATGATTTCCACCATTATTAAGAACCTTTTAGTGTTAAGGCTATGATCTCACCAGAGGGTCAAACAGTTATATGGGACACCTGGCTGGCTTATGCAGAAATGCCTGCAACTCTTTTAGGGTGGTGAGTTCAAGCCCCACACTGGGTGTGGGTCCTACTTAAAAAATAAGAAATAAATAGATCGATAGATAGTGTGTATGAATGGCATGATGGAAGAAATAATCATGCAGATCAGCTCTTCCTCTGGTGATACTAGTTCCTAATTAACCCAGAAAACAGAGGTTACCTATGTCAAAAGATGCCTGTAGATATTATCAACTGTTCACAGCACGGAACAAAGAGTAATATAATTAGCATTAGGGCGAGAGCAAAGACTAAGCAAATGCAAACTTCGTCAAGTTTTAAAAAGCCTATGAAGATACGAAGGCATTCCTTGCTAATATTTATAAAATTACATTCAGCAAGAATATATATTCTTGCCAACTGCTATAAGATAATGGGAGTCCTTCAATTCCAAGCCCTTAAACACATCTCCTTAAGAAGACACAGATTTCGGGGCGCCTGGGTGGCTTAGTCGGTTAAGCGTCCGACTTTTGCTTAGGTCATGATCTCGCAGTTCGTGGGTTCGAGCCCCGCGTCGGGCTCTGTGCTGACTGCCAGCACAGAGCCTGGAGCCTGTTTCAGAATCTGTGTTTCCCTCTCTCTCTGACCCTCCCCTGCTCACGCTCTCTCTCTCTCCTAGAAATAAATTTTAAAAAATATTAAAAAAAAAAAAAAAAAAAGACACAGATTTCTATCCTCTCCTACTCCAAAGACAGAATGATACTGTGGATGGGTCCCAGTGAGCTGAGTAGGCAACTAGTGGGTCACAGAAATTACATCTCCTGGCCTCAGTCCGAGGTCCTTCTAGGTTACTACAAACAACCCAGGCTCAGTCCCCAGTGAATAAGCACCTCACGGCACTAGCCGCTCACTGCTTTACAGGGCTCTGTGGGCTAAGTAAGGCGCACCATCTCCTTGGAAAAAAAAGGCAGCGCTGGTTCTCTGGGGCCTCGCAAACAGCACAAACCCCAGGCTGGATCCTGATGCAACACTCCAGCCCTAGGGAAGAAGACAATCTAAATGCTGAAGGGCACTTTCGAGATAAAGCCCACATTTGCACTTTAAGAAACAGAAGCCCCAAAGTGGAATGGCATGTCTAAGCCCATCCGGACAGGCCTGTCAGGACCCAAGCCTCCTGACTCAGTATTCAGCACTCCTTCGAGTCTTCCTTCTAAGTGTTCATGGGCAGAGGCTCACTTAACACACTTACCTTCCAGGGCAGCCCCTGGGGTGTCCTCCTCCTAATTTATGTTCCTGGCAGAAATCTACCTTGGATGTATTACACAGTTCATAACAGACTAAAATTGTATGCCTGGGTCATGACTACGGATAAACAGGTCTACACAGAAACGCCACACAAACTCAATATAATTACAATTCCTATTTCCCACTGGGCCTTTTTGCTTGCAGAAATACATTTTTTGTCTACATACACCTGTGTATCTATTCATGGTTACAATACTCAACCTTTTGTTTATTTCACTTTAAACTACATATCGTCTCTGGAAACAAAGGAATGGTCATCCATGAAGGCCACTAGCTTGTGCAACGCCAGGCAAACTAGTTCCCCAAGCTGTGCCTCCACTCTGTATCTGGAGAAAGGGACATAGAATAACAGTCACAGAATAAATAAACTGTGCCTGGGTCTATGTGTATCTGGGGGCATGGGGGGCGTGTGGGGGTGTTCATCTCCAACTCCTAACAGAACAGTGGTTTGGCTAAGAATTCCACAGGTAGAGTATTCCTTCCTTTACAGTCTGTCATCAAATTGGGAATGTATTCCTCTAGAGGACAAAAACAAAACAAAATACTTTGCCTACCGAATATACATAAAATGGTGACAAAGAACCCCATAAATCTTTGTAAAGCATCATATTAAAGAAGAAAAGATAAACCTCTGTAGTAGGAAGATTCAAAATATTCACTATTTAAGAAGCTGCTGTCAAATAAGGGCAGGTAAACTACGCAGCCTTTCTCTTCTTACTCATTCCTCTTCTGATCAACTGGCTCAGGTCATAGCTGATATCTAAAAGACATCAAAATAGTACTCAATAATCCTAATGAGTGTTGGACAGAAGGCAGCTGCAAGAGTTTATGGGAGTTAGGTGGCCTACGATTCCCCATCATGTTGAACTCTTTCCACCCCCAAATCACGTCAAAGGAGCAAGACGCTTTCATAAAAGCAAAACAGTGGAAGTGTACAAATTCTGACAATTTGGGGCACGTTACTTGTTAGACCATGGGGTTTCAAACTTTTCTAATACAGACGCACAGAAACATATTTTATGACAAGCTATACACATAGCAACAGAAAGATATGGAGCCAAAGCAAACGTTTCCAGAATAATACACCTAACACCTTATTACCTGTGATGCACTTACTTTGTTTTTTTGTTATTTCTACTTTCTTTTTTTAAACGTTTGACCCATTGAATTGACTCTGCATCCCTCTAAATGGATCACGATATTCAGGTTTAAAAGCAGTGCCTCACAGTGACTGTACTCCTGGCTTCTTTAATTAGAGAAGGCGGCTGTGCGATGCAGTGAAGGGTGTTAACACAGAGGTACTATGCACCATACGCAATCTCCGTGCTTTTTACACTGATGATTTATTCTCTTCACGTTTCTGTGAGGCCAGGATTATGATGTGCTGAAAACAACAGGCAGAGAGATGCGGAAGTGACTTTCTTAGTGGTACCTGCCGGAGGCAAATCGATTCCCAACAACTGCTCACTCTTCCAGTCCCTAAATGGCTTCAAGAGAACAAGATTCCAGCAGTAAACTCCCACCATGGCACTACTCACACCCCTGCCCCCCGAAAAACTCCTTAGAGAATGAGTACTGCGCTTGATCAACCACCAATTAGACAGTGTTATTTTTCTCCACAGCAAATTTCTTCATTGCCAACTTATACCAGAAGAAACATTCTAAAAGTGAGAGAAAAGCCATCTGGCAGACATCGCCAGGCCCACCGCAGACCATGCTTCCCTTCTCGGAGCTAACGCAAATACAATCCAGCACCTCACAGGCCAAACCGTCTATACTCCCTGTGTTCCAGAGCAACGGCATCTGGGCTGCGGCGGCACCTAGGGCTGCCTCCCACACCCCCTACCTTCAGAGGAGGCCTCTGGGCACCACGACCACCGCCACAACATGCCTACTGCTACTGAACCTTTCTGCCGCTCAGCAATGATTTTCCGAGCGCCTACCATACACGTGGTGCTCTTCTAGAAGGATCAGAGATCACCTGTTTGCTCCCCTTAAAACTTTCTCTCCCCTTCCAAACTCAAAAGTTAGGTGACCACCTGAACACTGAGGGAATAAAATGAAGAGACGGCTAGAGGGGCGATGATAAACATGCAGAGAAAAGAGCAAAGCTCTTAAGGGCATTAACTGACTTGTAGAGAATACTTCGTAATATTCATATAACTTAAAATCTGCAATAGGTTTCATATTATTTTATTTGTACTTCATAATCTCACAAGGTTCTTGGGTTAAGAATGAACAGTTTTGGGGCTCCTGGGTGGCTCAGCCAGTGAAATGTCCGACTCCTGATTTCGGCTCAGGTCATGATCTCACGGGTTCATGAGCTCAAACCCCGCATAGGGCTCTGTGCTGACAGTGTACAGCCTGCTTAGGATTCTCTCTCTCTCTCTCTCTCTGCCCCTCCCCCACTCACATGCAAGTGTGAGTACATGGTTTTTCACTCTCTCAAAAATAAACAAATGTTTAAAAAAAAAAAAAGACAGAATGAACAGTTTCACTTCCTAGGTGGTGAAAAGCAAAATCAGAAAGGTTAAGTTTGCTCTCCGGCAAAGTATGAAGTAGCAGAGTCAGAGCTAAAACAGGACTTCATGCTCGGAGCTGAATTCCAATATGTCTGGAACCATCTCTCAGGGCTCCACAACAGTACGCGCATCTAGACGTTCGCTGGAGGAGTTGGACGTAAAAGAAGAGTCCTCAGGAAAACCAAAACGCTGTAAGGCCCAGCAGAGGAAGCAACACGTTATTCCACCGTGCGTTCCCCTTCCTGCTCCTCCCACATCGAAGAAAATCAGGCTGAAGATCAAAGAAAAACATGCCCACTGTCAGACTGATGGGCTCTACTAATAGTTTCCGAACAGCGACACAGATTCCCTGCCAAAAAAAATGTGGCAATCGTGTCCAGTTGATCATTACCCAGCAGAGTCGGCTAAGGTTCTGTGGTCAAAGCTGACGCGCCCGGGAGCTAGCTTCCCTAGTGTCCTGTGGCTCCAGTAACGACCTGTGCCTCTCAAAGTGCTTGCTCATGCACGTGAGGGCTGCTGGCCACACGCAGACCTGGGTTCGAGCGTGAGTCCACCACCCGCAGGAGGAGAACCTCACACCAGTGACACCTCACGGTATCACCGCAGAGGCCCTGTGACATCAGGATTCTGGGAAAGCCACTTTTCTGCAAATGGTTCCCCTTCCTGTCACAGCACAGTGACTTTTTTGCACTTCTAATATGCCAGATACCCAGTATGCCTCCATTCAGGTCATCTCTCACAAGTCAGTCAGGGCCAGCCTGCACTGGCCAGTTGCACGGAGTTAATCTGTCCCAGCGGCAAAGCACTTGACCCTGTCTGGGGAGAATAATCAAGTAACTGCTTTCCTGTGTGACCTCTCTCAGGGCACCCAGCGCGGATCAGAATACAAACAACATAGGTTTTGTGTGTCCTGTGCCGCCTTTAGCATGGTAGGAACCCAACATTTATTTATTCCACTGAAGTGAAGTAATTACAATCCTGCATCTACTCAGGACTGCTCTGTAAGACGTCAGGGAGGATCCCGCCTCCCCTCTCCTGCATCTCTCCCACGAACTTGAATCTGCCCAGCAGAATGGCTGGTACTTGTAACCAGCCAGCCTGTACACACCAGCACCGTTCAGACAAACTCACAGGATACATCATCTCATAGGTCACCAGGGCCGATAGGTTAAAGACCAGTACGTGCCACTTTTCCATCCCTCACAGATGAAGACATCAGAGCCCAAAAGTCACACGGCTTCCCCACCCCCTTCTTGTGTAGAAGACTCACCCAATAATTGACTAAACATATTACTGAGACTCAGTCACCAAACTCAGCAGCTCTCCATCTTTTAGATGAGGGTCAAAGACATCCCCAAGCACCCCTGTAAGTGTTAGCGGGGCACAGCCATGTCAATCCACAAGGCCACGTCACCTGGTCCTGGCTAAGAACTATTCTTAAGCCAAATACTAATGAAAACCAAAACCTCCCACCCTGCAATGCTGCAGAAGAAAAGGGACTCTTTTTCCTCTTCCTTCCACTTTCTTCACATCTAATACAACTACACACTCCACCACTCAATAGTTTTCCCCAAAGAGCCAGAAATCCAAGCTTTAAAGCAGGAATGGGCTGCTGAGGAAAAGAAAAACTTGATTTACCCAGTTCACCCACTGCCTTAATGTCCTACGATCAGATGGTACTCTAAAGCCCGGGACTAAGGTTAAGGAGTGAAGTCAAAGTACACAAGACCCCAAAGAGTTAATGTAGTGAATCGTACTCCACTTCTGCCCTAAAAACACAGAAAACGAAGCTAATTAAATGATTCTCTTTCATATCACATTCCACAGAACTTCAAAGCACCAAGTTAACAGGTAAGAAAACACTATTGTTTTTAGAGCCTTAAAAGGCATTGTTTATCAGCAAAACCAGATCACAAGCCCAAAGGAAAATCTCCCTTGGGTCATTAAAGAAGAACTGCCCAGTGAAACCAAATACAGGTAAATGTTTGAAGGGACTGAATCATCATTTTTTAGTAGGTAAAGAGCAAACCATATACTTCCTTCAAAATTCCACTATGTGAAACAAGAGACCTAGTATCTGTTCACCTCAACAAGCCGAACAGTCCACGTTTTCCCTTCCAGGCATGCTGCAAGTCAGAGGTACATGCTTGGTACTATTCCACAAACATCTCCCAGGTCTGACTGCTGTACACGTGGCCCTAGAATATTCAGGCAAAGCACCTTACCATCACTGAGACACAATCTTGGCCTCAGAAAGGAGACTGATCGGCAATGTTCTCAAGCCATCAGAAGTGTACTCATGGAAAATCAAAGCTTCTGAGCTCACAGAAGCTGACAGCCCTAAACACTGCCAAATGGGTGCATCAATTTTTGATTTATTTACTCGTGGTCAGGACAAGGCATCAAGTGAAGAGGGGTATGGAGTCTGTCAACTAAGGATCCGGAGCCCCTGTCTCCTGCAATGCATCAAGGAAGGCACCCCGAGGAGCTTAAACGAGGAGAGAATGCTAAAACTCAGAAAACCAAGCTCAGTAAGCAGAGGAACAGGCTGAGGGATGTTGAGGTGTGAGCAATTACGGGTTTCCTTGCTAAATAGATTCTCACCCAAAGGTAAGGCGGTAAGATGTGGGCGAAGGTACTCCTGGAACTTGACGGTCTTAACTCCCAGTCTCTCATGGTAAGTGGCTGCATGTGCACATGCACAGAAGTCACCTTCAGAGTACAAAAGGAGTTCACTATCCTCTGAGCACTACAAATGGGAACTCCTTAGATTACAAGCAAGGGCCAGCAGAAATAATCCCATACTCTACACACATATAGGGGATGTCTTGCCTTCCCTGAGTCTACCTCAGTTGGGAAAGAAGTCAGAAGGGCTTCTCTCTTCCCAGACTTAGTTTACTAATAGGATTATCTCCCTTTGTCCCTGAGTGAGGACACCTAGAATTTCCAGATTATATTTCTAGAAATCTCCGTGTCAATAGTCCTGCTGCCAATGGAGATAAGAAACACTGAGTATAGGCCAGAAGTGGAACCTAAGTTAGCTGCCAAGTCTACTCCTTTCTATTATTCAAAAGCACAACCAGAGACCAATCCCTGGGTCTCTGACTGGCCCTCAACCGAGATAAAACACCCTTTGGAAAGTCAGCCTTCAAAATATAGTCACAAAGGTGCTATTTCTTTAAACTGATATAAGACACTAAATTTAAAATTAACATTTGAGGGGCACCTGGGTGGCTCAGTCGGTTAAGTGTCCCACTTTGGCTCAGGTCATGATATGGTTTGTGGGTTTGAGCCCCACGTAGGGCTCTGTGCTGACAGCTCAGAGCTTGAAGCCTGCTTAGGATTCTGTGTCTCCTTCTCTCTCTGTCCCTCCCCCTCTCATGCTCTGTCTTTGTCTCTCAAAAACAAACATTAAAAAATTAACATTTGAAAGTTTCAAACTTTTTTGATAATCTGTTGAAAGTACAGAAGAAAATGTGTGAATCTGATGGAAAATTATACATCTGGTAATTGTCTAATTACCAGATTCTGATTCTAAGGAAGTTACTTTACAACTCTAGAAGCTGTAAATAATTACGGCAATGCAAACTACTCTTCATCTATAAACACATAAAACCTGCCACAAGGTTCAAGCGACTTCCCTCTCCACTGTAAGAAAACAGTCTGGGTGGTGTTTGTGTACTCATTTTAGTGTTCCTAATCTATAAATGTGCCTGTTCTTTGGACCTTTCCTTCAAACTGGTTAGAACACCTGCCTGGTTTCCTCACTGTAGGCAAAGTAAAAATTTCAATGTGTGTTCATTTTCTATTTGTATCAGTGTCATGATTTTTACCTTTCTTTGAAGTTATCTTTTTTTTTTTTTCTTTAAGTAGTCTCCCCATTTAGCATGGAGCTCAACATGGAGCTTGAACTCATGACTCTGAGATCAAGACCTGAGAGGGGCACCTGGGTGACTCAGCCAGTTAAGCGTCGGACTTGGCTCAGGTCATCGTCTTATAACTTGTGAGTTTGAGCTCCATGTCGGGCTCTGTGCTGACAGCTCAGAGCCTGGAGCCTGCTTCGGATTCTGTGTCTCCCTCGCTCTTTGCCCCTCCCGTGAGCGCCCCCACACACACAGACTCTCTATCTCTCAAAAGTAAATAAAACATTAAAAAAAATTTTTTTAGCAAAACAAACAAAAAAAGACCTGAGCTGAGATCAAGAGTTGAAGGCTTAGCCATCTGAGTCACTCAGGCACCCCCTGAAAATGATCTTTTAACAAAAGCTAAAAACTCTCGTTCCCCAAACTACCCCACCAAAAAATGCTTGGGAACATGAAGATAATTACAAAGAGCTCAGGACATCCTGAAAGCCATCACTGGGGTGCATCTTTCCCAGGTTAATGACCCCCTCTCTAAAATGAATCACAGAGGTACCCTATTATATTTAAAGTAAACCCAATACTCCTGTGTTCCCTGTGGGTGAAGCATCCATTACTTCAAATTCTCCAGGAAAAGCCTTAGCACTAAAAGGGAATGACGTTCTGATCCATGTTACAACAGGGATGAACCTTTGAAACACCATGCCAAGTGGAAGAGCTGATCACAAAAGACCAGATTTTGTAGGATTCCAGTGGCACGCAGCACTCTAAACAAGGAAAGGTATGGTGGCAGCTAGGGCCAGGGGCCAGGACGACATAAGGCAGTAAGTGCTACAGCTGGGGGTTTCTTCTGAAAATGTTTTGACACTGTGGGGAGGGCTGCGCAAATGTGAGAATGTGATAAAAATCCATGAAACGTACACTTCAAAAAAAAAAAAAAAAAAGGCATTGTGACCCAGCAGGTCCATCTCTGTCTCCGAAATGTGGCTAAGACCAACCACCTAAGAGTCACAGGCTTTCTTTAAAAAAAAAAAAAAAAAAAGAAAAGAAAAACCAAAAACCAAAAAACCAAAAAACCCCCAAAAACCCAAAGGCCTTTCTGAAAACAAGTTCCCATCTGGACCAAAACCCAGCAGAAATTCTGCAATTCCAGAAGCAGAGAATAAACTTTGAACTCCAAATGAAAGCAATCCTAGCTATCTAAAACTAATTTAGAACTTAGATACAAACTAGATGGAAAGGATCACTATTATCTAATGGTAGGTATTTTTACGAGGTTATAAACAGGATTATTAGCTGTTACATTTTTAGAAGAGATTTAAAAAATAAAAAAAACACTTTCTCCTTTGGCAGCTCATAAACACACACTCTAGCCACTACCCGGGGTGTGTGAAAGGGACAGCCACCTCTGAGTGTCATCCTGAACTGACACTCATCACAACTTCCGTGGGTTCACTGAGCATCCATTACTCGTGTTGTGCAGGCAGTGTGGTGCCCTGGGAAGTCTGGGGTGGTAATCAGAGGCTTCTACTCTAATTTTAGTTCTGTGTGGCCTCTGGCACATCACTGAGCCTCAATGCAGCGGGATTTTGCTCATCTGCAAAAACAAATTCCATTGCTATAATTCAACAAAAAGTTCACCAGACAAGAAAGATACCCCTGTCTATCTACTCACAGGGCTGCTGTGAGTATTCAGTGCACCAAGGTAATAAAGCAACTGCGGATAATAAACACTAAGTATCGGAGGAATCTGAATCTCTGAGAAGAAACATCCCACCTTCCTTTTCAGTAAGCAGCAAAGACAAGCCACCTCTGCAGTGTCCTGAGCCATGGTCCCACAGGTAGCGCTGGGAGAGGCCCTAAGTGGTTTGATTCCCATGCCTATGTTGTGTTTTCTTACAGAGGACAGTAATAAATTACAGGCTACTAGTGAGCTGCTCCTCAATATAATAAGACAGATGTTACATCAAATCCCGGCCTTCCACTATCTAATTCAATCAGAAGGTTACAAGTGTCCTCTTACTTACAAAACAAGATTAAACCGGTTACCCACTTATGTTTACAGATCATCAGGCTGATTTCAGGCATCTAGACAGACTGATGCTGATTTGCTGTAGGTATGAGTCTTGGGGAAGCAGCTGAAATCACAAGCTTATCACAAAGGGCTGGGTAATGGGTAATCCCATCCTGGGCCTTCGAAGGCAACACAGCTGGCTAAGGAGCTGGTCCCCTGTGGCGTTCTTCTATTTGTCCTCTGGTCCTTCCTCTTAGAGTCTGACAACAGGATTCGCTATTTGCCTCAACTGTCTCAGCACCAGTAACACTGGAACTCAAGACAGGACTGATGTATCCATTTTTAGATCCATCTGCCAAAATGCATTTCAAAGGAGTCCATTTAACTGCCTTCAGAAAAAGGCTCCAGAAAAGAAGGGCTCCCCAATATAGAGCACAAAGCGTAAACCTACCACCCAGATTCCAAAAAGTTCCAAGGCACTATGATTTTACCTTCAAAGTAACTGCTACAGATGGGGTTTCACAAATCTAAACCTCTGCCCTTAATAGAAAATTCTGCTCTCCTTCCGTCGAATGTTCATGAATAATGATAGAAGAGATAAATAAGAATGCAGTAGGCTTTTGCTCTCCGGGGAAATTACAGAAAAGGGAGGCCATTTCACACTTTAAAAGTGCCTAATCTACTTCAGGAGAGAGTTTTCCATGCTGTCTCCCACGTGTGGTGCACAGGTAACAGAAATTTAAGATTTGCTGCTGGAGAGCTAAATGCAAAAGTTATCTATTAAGAAAACCTTGGGGGAGGGGCACCTGGGTGGCTTAGTCAGTTAAGCGTCCGACTTTTGCTTAGGTCATGATCTCGCGGTGTGGGTTCGAGCCCCGCGTCGGGTTCTGTGCTGACTGCCAGCTCAGAGCCTGGAGCCTGTTTCAGAGTCTGTGACTCCCTCTCTCTCTGACCCTCCCCTGCTCACGCTGTCTCTCTCTCTCTCCTAGACATAAATAAAAAAACATTAAAAAAAATTAAAAAAAAAAAAAAAGAAAACCTTGGGGGAGTGTAAATCGGATGGCCACTTGGGAAACCTGGCTGGCAGTGTGCCTCATGACCTGGCAAGTCTATGTTTACCAAAAGACATGTTCAAGAATGTAGAAGTGTCATTCAAAACGGTCAAAACCAGAAACAGAAATGTTCATCAACTACAGAATGAATAAACGGTGGTATAGTATACACTGTGAACCTACACAGCCATGACTTTTAACACTATTGCTACATAAGGGCATGGCTGAATCTCACAGATTCAACAAAAAGGATACTCACAAAATAGAAGGTACTGTATGTTTCCATTTATACGAAGTTCGAAAATCAGCGACACTAATCTACAGTGAGAAGAATGATAACCTCTGGTGGGTACCAAAGGGGAGGAACTTGTTGACATGCTGGCCATTCTTTGTACCTGGGCAGTGAGTACAGCGTACTCATATGCAAATATAACTGGCCTGTACAATAAAGATCTGTGCCCTTTACTGTATGCAAGTTATACCTCAAAAAAACCTTTTTTTATGCTTTTTTTTTTTTTTTAAGTTTATTTACCTTGAGAGAGAGAGACTGCACGAGTGGGGTATGGGCAGAGAGAGGGGGAGAAAGAAAATTCTAAGCAGGCTCCATGCTGTCAGCGCAGAGCCCAACACAGACCTCGAACTCAAGAACCATGAGATCATGACCTGAGGTGAGATCAAGAGTCCGGTGCTTAACCACCCATGTGTCCCAAAACTCTACTTCTTTCATTATTTTTTTTAATGTTTACTTATTTTTGAGAGAGAGAGAGAGAGCGGAGAGAGAGAAGGAGAGGGAAGGGGGTGGGGGCAGAGAGTGAAACACACACACAGAATCCAAAGCAGGCTCCAGGCTCTGAGCTGTCAGCACAGAGCCCAACATGGGGCTCAAACCCACAAATCGTGAGATGATGACCTGAGTCGAATTCAGACACTTAACTGACTGAACCACCCAGGCGCCCCCTTCCTTACTTCTTTTCTTAAATTCAAAAGTGCTTTCTTGGGGCGCCTGGGTGGCTTAGTCGGTTGAGCGTCCGACTTTCGCTTAGGTCATGATCTCGCGGTTCGTGGGTTCGAGCCCCGCGTCGGGCTCTGTGCTGACTGCCAGCTCAGAGCCTGGAGCCTATTTCAGTCTGTGACTCCCTCTCTCTCTGACCCTCCCCTGCTCACTCTGTCTCTCTCTCTCTCCTACAAATAAATAAAAATATTTTTAAAAAAAAAAGTGCTTTCTCCACTTCATGGGATAATAAGACACATTAATAACAATGTGCCAGAAGAATGGACTAGGGGAAGACTGTTTGGCAGTTTCTGCATATACAACAGGCAGGCCATTCCTTCAAACATTTACGATCTGTCCATTTCATGACAAAAAGCTCACACAGCTGTGTTATATGAACTCAAAGAGCACGACTGGATAAAAAGCACAACTTACTAGGTAAGATGTAACGATTTTAAATCTATATGCACCCGGAAACAAAATCTCAAAATATACACAGCAAAATCTAATAGAACCACAAGGAGAAACAAATCATTGATAAAGCGTAAGCCTGGAAGAGGCACCCGCCAAACAGGAACTCCAAATAGTCAATACACATTGAAAAAAGGACACTCAACCTCACTAGTCATCAGGGGAATGCACATGGAAATCAATTTCACCCCTACCCAACTAACAGAAAATAAAAAGCCTTGTAAATACCAGGTTTGTCCAGCTGTGTAGTAACAAGAACTTTCCTGAACTGTTGCTAGGAGGATAAACTGTTGCAGTTTCTTCTGAAAGGTCTGCCATTATTATCTAGGGAAGTCACAAGGGAGCAGTTTCACTACCAAGGCTCAATCCCAGAGAAACTTACGCTTTTGCCCCCTATCACATACAAGAAAGTTCCTAACAGTAACGTTCAAAAAAGCCTCAAACTGGAAGTCACCCAAGTGCCCACCGTCACGGAACAGATAATCTGTGGCAGTGATACAGTGAAATATTATGCAACAGCGAACACCAAGGACCTAAAACCAATAAACTGCATGCACCAACATGGAGGAGTCTCGCAAACACCGAGCAACATAGGAAATCACCAAAAATACATATAAATCAATTTTAGCAAGTTAAAAAATGAACAAAACTAAACTTAGGGGACATACACATGCATGGTAACACTTTTATTTTTTTTCTTTAACTCAGCAAGAGAATAATTATTCCAAAAATCAGGATAGTTCTCCCTAGAGGGGAGGAAAGGAGATGTCATCAGGGATTGGAGGTAAATGTCCTAAAGGTTTTTTTTAATGTTTATTTATTTTTGAGAGACAAAGAGAGTGAGCATGAGTGGGGGAGGGTCAGAGAGAGCAGGGGACAGAGGATCTGAAGCAGGCAATGCGCTGTCAGGACAGAGCCCAATGCGGGGCTCAAACTCATGAACCATGAGATCATGACCTGAGCTGAAGTCAGACGCTTAGCCAGGTGAGCCACCCAGGCGCCCCAAATGTTCTATTTTTTAGCCTGGGACATAGATGTTACGACTACTTTATTACTCTTTAAAAGGTAGCTATGTGCTGTATGCAGGCTTGTGTATGTAAACTAAGTTCTATGTGAGAACATCTTTGACTAAAAAGCAGGGCGAGCCCGTCTTCCTGCCTTTCTTCTTCCTCCCTGAGAAAACGTGAACTTGAGAGCTCAAGCTGAGCACGGCTATCCTGGACTAGGAGGGATACACTGTGTGCGAGGGGCCTCCTCAAAAACCTACAAAGGGGCCACATCCGCAGGAACTGTCTACTCTGGGTTCCTCTTACTTTAGAGAAGCCTATTTCTACCTTTTAAAAATCTCTATTTTTGGGGCATCTGGGGTGGCTCAGTCAGTTAAGCGTCTGACTTCAGCTCAGGTCATGCATGTTCTTACACTTCATGAGTTCGAGCCCCGCATCAGGCTCTGTGCTGACAGCTCGGAGCCTGGAGCCTGCTTCGAATTCTGTGTCTCCCCCTCTCTCTGCCCCTCCCCTGCTCATGCCCTGTGTCTCTCTGTCTCTCAATAATAAATAAATGTTAAAAAAATTTTTTTAATTAAAATCTGTTTCTTTAGTTTTTTCTCTCATAAACAGGCAAACCTAACCCGAATGGAGGTGCTCAGTGATCTGGACAAATGACAACCTTTCTAACAATGCAAGTTGCCCAACAATGGAGAGAGCTCCCAGAGCAAGCAGCCCGCACAGGCTCTGGCAGGGCCGGGGGGAAGGGTTTCCACACAACAAGGGAAGTGGCCTGCAGGATTTCTAAAAGCCTTTGAGGCAATTAAGATTCTGAGGCTACCCCTGGAAGAAAGCAGCTCCGGCCTTGCCAAAGCCGTGGTGACACTTTGCCTCTGAATCTGTCCTTCTGTTATCGGTGAGAACGTTCCTTCTCTAGAACTTTCCATGTCCTCTCCATTCTGCCAGACTCTGCTAACAAGGTATCTTCTCGCTTGCGCCTTTCGAAACTAACTAGCCTTCAACTTTAGCACACTGGCCAGCCTCCCTTGGGTCCTCTACCCCCTCAACCCAACCTCCTCACCACTGTGTGCCTCACAGGGCTGCCCTGCATGAAGTAAATCACTCAGGCTCCCTTTCCGGTTGAGTCTGGCCCGGCGAAAGGCTCCAGCATGCGATCAGAGAGGGTGGGAAAAGACAGAGTCTGAGGTAATGATTCCCCTCAATTCCCTTCCTGCCGGGCTACAGGCCACTCTCAAGGTTCCAGAAACTGCTGTATCTTTGCCCCTTCAGGCCTAACAGTGATGCCGGCCGGCTGTCAGCCCTGAGGTGTGTCACCAACCACTACCGGTCTTCCTCAACTCTGCCCAGTTTTGTAAACAGTCCTCTCATGCCCTCAGCCCCACTACTGGAGGCTGCCGGGAGAGATATATTCAACCAACGACTCAGCCTGCACTACTCCATCTTCCCGATGCCTCCTACTTCCTCTCACCCCACGGCATGGTTTTTCTCCCAGTAATTCTGTTCTGTATGTTGCCACATATGGACTGATTCACTAGAAATCAATTCCCTGGAGAAAATTCTGAATCCCAAGACGATGGCCGATTGTGCCACCAACGTGCACTACTGTATTAACAGGGCATTGGGCAAAGCCTAGTTAAGAAAGCAAATGTTACTAAAAGTTCCTGACTCCCAGATGGCAAAGCCAAGCCAAAAAACTGGGATGTGAGGTTCTTCTATTTAGAAGCCCTCCCTCCTTTAGACCAATAGCTGGAGAAATTATCAAACTTGTTATGAAAGTTTTGCTTTACTAGTAAGATTGGAGCAATGCCAAGTACAGTGAGGGCCACTCGAATTGTCAACAAAAATTTAAAGGTCCTGATGAATTTTCCCTTTCTTCTAGACAATCCTACAAACAAGACACCAGATTCAAATACCACAAATGAGCTTTTAGTGACAAGTTTTTGGTTTTTTGCTCAAATTCTATCTGACATTCAGAAAGAAAGCATGCCTGAAAAAGATTCAAGGCTCAAAGATAAAGCTCTAAGGTCTGGAAACATTCCATCTGAACCCAAAACACAAAGCTGAGACAGGCATACTGTTTCCAAATCAAGAGAGTGCTGCAAAAATACTGCAGAGGAGAGCATTTCTTAAAATTTTACTCCGTTACAGATTATGAAGTATGTCATCCAATACACATATTCCAAAGCAGGACACCATCCCCGGGCAAAATAACCCTAAGTAACACCGTAGGAGGCCCATTAAACTCTGAGACAAGACTCAGTCCCCTATCTGTATGAATCCACAGGCTACCCAGATGCTAAGGTTATGTTCCTGGGGGGACAAAATCAACCTTGGCTGAGGACCTTGGCCCTAGATAAACTATCACTTGAACTGCACCCAGCATTATCATGCTGCGTATGATTCACTGGATGGGAAAGCGAAAAGCCACCTGAGGAGCCGATTTACCTTCAGAAAGTAGGCTGTTCTTAAAAGCCAGGAGTATCTGACAACTTGCAAAGCGATGCCATTCCCTGGCACTAGGAAGGAGGAGAACATGGATGAAAAGAATGGTTGCCAACGGGGAGAAAAAATGCTAAAAAAATTCCTGGACCTGAAATTCTTCTGAAAGCATCGCAAGTGTCAGATGGATACTCTCCCCCCTCTTACTCTCTGTGAGAGCAGGTGGGAAGTATTACAGCCCATGACATGTCATAAGCAAGCAAGTGGGAGAAGGCAGGCAAACCGCCCTTATCAAAAGAGGGCAGAATCAAGGGCCGTTGGCCGGAGCTCTGTGGTCGGAATACAAAGTCGGTCCTGTATGGACTCCATTCATCTTCCTGCTTTAGGGTCGCAGGATCCTGTCCATGCAGAAGTCTCCAGCCCTACCAAACCCAGCGCCCTCTCTTCATAACAAATACTTGGTATGCCCTTTACTACTCTGAAATAAAATTCAAAGACTGCAGCATTACAGTTACACGAATATAACTTTTAAACTTTCAATATAGTGCCCTAACGGCAAGGTGAGAGAAAATAAACAACCTGTATTAAAAAAAAAAAAAAAGTATTTTCTGACAAGATGGCACTAGAAAACAAAAGCACTCGCTTCCAAAGTGCTCCCTTAGAGGGCACAGCTATCCTACTCAGCCCCCCCCCCCAAACACACACACACACACAAACAAACCCCCTCCCATCAGTCACAAAGCTCACCAACCTCTGTCCCTTATGGGGAATGTGGCCTGGAGGCAGCATCACAAAGCAGGTAAGGAGGGAGGTAAAGACTAGCTGTGGTTAAGGCATTTCATCGCTGCGGTACCCTCCCTAAGCCTAGTTTTTCACCTGCAAAAGGATGCCAGCATATTTATCAAAGGGTTACTGTGCAAATTAAATGAATATGCAGAGTCTCTATTTCTGCACCTAACATGTAACAGCTGCTCAATAAGTGTTAACTATCAGGCTTCTATGACCTCTGGATCCACTGTATATGATCTCCTAGCTTATGCCATCTTGCTCCTCCAGCAGAAAAGATGGGTGACTGGACACCATTTATCAGAGATGCTCAAAAAAGGATCCAAGCACAACATAAGTAAGAAGTTGCATCATATGGCCTCCGAGACGACTTCTGAGGTTCTGAGGTTCTATAATACGCTGCCCTGCATGGAGGCCATTTTTTATTAACTGGGGTCCTTTCTTCTCAGTTAGAGGGCCCAGAACAAGTCTCATGCTTCATACAAAGTAACTAAAGAACAAAGATAATGATGGTTTAATGCCCCCAGTGAACACCCGGCCCTGGCCACTGATTCTTCAGCACAGCACAAGCAAAGAATGAATAACCAAAAAAAAAAAAAAAAAAAAAGGAAGGAATAACAACTTCTCCAGAGAAAGCCCCTCAAGAACCATGTGCAGTATCTTCAGAGCGTGAGGATTCTTGAAGGCCAGTCATTATCCGTATAAATTAATTCTTTACACCAAGAAGCAAAGCAACACCCTAAATGTTCTAGATCGTCAAATGAGGAAAATGAAAAGTAATGGTGCTTTCTACAGAAATCTTTAAAAAACAAAACTGATTCCAAAGTTAATATTCGGAATAAAAGCACTGCTAAAGAGAGCCACAGGCCCAAGAAGCACATCTCTGGGCACGAAGGTATATCCTACTGGCACCCAGAAATCCTAATTGACATAAAGATACTGATCTGTAGGAAGAGAAACAAATTGTCAATTGTTACAAATCATTGTGCATTAACCATCCAAGGTGCTAACTGTGATTGTTTCCTAGTAGTGGAAGTACTGGGAGTTGCTTCCTTTTACTTATTTGCAGTTTCCAATTTTCCTAACCTATGGCTCTTGGAATAATAATTTAAAATCACATAAGGCAATTTATTATCCACTGACATTCCATGAAAGTTGAGGCAAGAAACTATTTTGGGTGAACTCTGCATCAGGATCTGTGGATGAGCCAAATATTTATCTGTGTCTTTAAAATCATCCTTGCTCTCTGCCTCAGACCAGAACTAATCACAACTAAGTTTCCCTCTTTTTCCTTCCCACTGAACTGATAGGTTTTGCCACTACAGAAAGTCAGCACTAGGCGCGCGTGCGCGTGTGCGCGCGCGCACACACACACACTCGTTTTAGCCAAATTCCCAATGATAGCAACTAACTCTCTGCGATAGTGAGGTAAAAAAAGAAAGGAATGGTTTTTAAATCAATGTTTTTGCACAAAGAAACCTCAGACTCAGAGAAGTAGCTTAATAAAAACGAAATGTTCAGGGCGCCTGGGTGGCTGGGTCGGTTGGATGACCGACTTCAGGTCATGATCTTATGGTCTGTGGGTTGGAGCCCCACATGGGGCTCTGTGCCGACAGCTCGGAGCCTGGAGACTGCTTCAGATTCTGTGTCTCCCTCTTTCTCTCTTTTCTCTCCCTGCCCGCCCTCTCCCCCCCCCCGCCCCCCCCGCCTTATGTTCTATCAAAAATAAAATTTAAAAAATTTTTTTCAATGAAATGTTCCTTTTTCTATATAACTACTGAAAAACTACAGGCTCCCTAAAATTCTCACAATAAAGAGCCTCTATGGAACCATAAAGGTCCCAAGAATAAAACCTCACTTTGGTAAACATTCATTTGGCAATACTATTCTCCCTGCTCGGTTAAAAAAAAAAAAAAAAAAAAAAAAAAAAAACACAGAAAAAAAAAAGAGGGGAAAAAAAAAAAAAAAAAAAAAAAAAAAAAAAAAAAAAAAAAAAAAAAAAAAAAAAAAAAAAAAAAAAAAAAAAGCACAGAAAATCTGGAGAGGGGAAAAAACAGCAAAAGAACTGGGCTTAACTCAACAAGCATTTGTCAAGCACCTACTATACACAGAGCACTGTCACAACTGTTTATTCATCTTTAAAAAAGACAGGATACCTGCTTTCCCAGGAATCGTAACATTTATAAGAGACAAACACTTATAAGCGAATATATGGCAGACCCAAACAAAATTTAATACAAGTTTGAAAACTGCTCTGGTAGTATGGGAAGGGAGAGATTAAAATAAGTTGCAAGAATTCTGTAAAAGAGTCCTCATCTTCATTAAATACAAATATATTCATATATTTAATTCAGTCATGTATCCTTACCCGTCTCAAATATTAAACCCAAAATACACGTAGCAGAAACGCTCAGCTACTCAAAGCAAGCATCAGAACTGAGAGTTACACACTCAGATCCATCGGACTAAAAATAAAACTTAAGGGACATGCGACTTGTAACAAAGGGGATGTTTGGGAAAGCTCACCAACATCAGAAGGTCTGTACTCGGCATCTTCCTCTTCCAGCTGTCCTTACGGGGCCTCCCCTCTGCAAAAGGGAACCAGGTTTGTTTACTTCCAAAGCTTTAAACTGTCGCGTCTGCCCGCCCCGAGTCCCTAGAGCAGTCAAGAAATGGTTCTCTCCCTCCTTTGAGAGCTCAGATTTCACTCCCAGCGAGGAGACTCCGCCCCCAGCACCCGAGCCAGCGAATCAGAACCCTGCTGGCCCTGGGCTTCCCGCCCACAACTGAGCAAACCAATCTGGGCCCAGCCTCCCACGAAGCGAGCCCCCCAGGTAGACACCCGGGGAAACGCCCAGCCCGCAGCCAACCCGAGCCGGGGGCCCAGCCCACCAACGCAGCACTGCTAAGGATCGGACGCCGAGGGCAGCCCATCCCGGCGTCCAGCCTCCGGAGCCCGGCGGGCCTCATCCGCGACCCCATCCCTCCCACCCCGGAGCCCTTCCTCCCTTCGGAAGGAGCAGCAGATCGGGCTGCCCCACGTCCGCTCCTACCTCCGCGGGAGTGGGGGTTCAGAGCCCGCTGCCTATTGGCCCCGGCGCTCTCCAGCACCCACTGCCGGGCCCCCCGCGCCCAGCCTCAGCGCGCCCCCTCGGCATCCGCCAGCCCTACCCTCCCTCCTCCCCTACACTCCCCTGCCCTGCCGTGCCCAGCCCACCCTGGAGCCCTCGGTCCCAGCTCGACCGTCCCTCTTCCGGAGCCGCGGCGGCCCCCTGCACTCCTTTGCCCCGAGGCCGCCTCCCTGCTCCTCCCCTCAGCCTCTCCCTCTCGCCGGCCCGGCTCCTCACCACGCGACAGCCTCGCGGGGCGGCGGAGCGCGGGCTCCCCCTGCAGCCGCGGTCGCCGAGATTGGAAGTCCCACCGCCGGCGGCCCCGCCCACCCCCGCCCGGAAATGGCTCCCCAGCCCCAGCGTGCGCGGCGCCGGCGGCGGGCGCGCGCACGTCCCGGCCGGGGCGAGAGGCCCGCCTCCCCTCCGGGCCCCACGCTGCGCGCCGCCTGCTGGCCAGCCAGAGGCCAGCACCAGGGCCTTGAGGGGCCGGTGGGGCCCGCTTAAGCTGCTTCTCCTTAAGGCTGTAAGTTGGTTATAAAAACCAACTTGCTGGTCACATTTGGGCCTTCAGAGCCCCTGGGAGAGTCAGCCTGCCGAGCACTGTACAGGCTGATCCAAAGCAACCGCTCCAAATGGGTCTCTAGAGAGACCTTTGGGATTTTAATAGGTGACTCAGAGATTTGCCCCTTTTCTCTATTTTATTTATTTATTTATTTATTTATTTATTTATTTATTTATTTATTTATTTATTTTGAGAGGGAGGAAAAGAGTGACCATGGGAGGGGCAGAGAGAGAGCGGGAGAGAGAGAATCCCAAGCAGGCTGTGCGTTGTCAGCACAGAGCCAGACTGGGGGCTCAGACCCATGGTGAGATCATCACCTGAGCTGACACCAAAAGTCAATGGCTTAATAAACTGAGCCATCGAGGCGCCCCTGTCCCTTCTCTTTCCCGGAGAGTTCCTCAGGGTCAATAATGCCTGAAGAAAAGCTACAGGAATTACTCCCTAAATGGAACTACCCCCCCCTCCCAAGTTCCCCTCCCCACACACGGAGAACAGAGACCAGGTGTTAGGCAAAAAGTGCTACCAATATTACTCGATTTCTTTTTTTTTTTAATGTTTTATTTATTCTGAGAGAAAGAGAGAGAGAGAGACAGCGTAAGCAGCAGAGGGTCAGAGAGAAAGAGGGAGACACAGACTGAAACAGGCTCCAGGCTCTGAGCTAGCTGTCAGCACAAAGCCCAATGCGGGGCTCAAACCCATGAACTGCAAGATGACCTGAGCTGAAGTCGATACTTAACCGACTGAGCCACCCAGGCGCCCCCTGTATTACTTTATTTCATGAGCGATCTTGGGACTCATTTAACACTCAGGTGAACGTGCCCACCAAGACCACAAACATCACCCTTCACTTCCAGATGAACAGCGGAGTCTCAAATATGCTTTGCATGACTCACCTGGGGCACTAATACAGCAGAATCAAAGGCACCATAGTTACCCATAACTAATAGTGATCAACGTATGGTATTTTTTTTCCAACAGAGTTTTAAAATGACACCTAGATGGAACCTTGAAATTTTAACAAAAATGACACTAACGAGGGTACCCGATTCCAGCCCCTTGCCCATGTTTTTGTGACACTCACTTAGGGTGGCGTCACTGCCATCGCTACTCACACCCAGTGCTCTCAGGATGAAATCCCTTATCACGCTGCCCTCCCCTGCACACGCCCCAGCAGTTCCCAGACTCCCAGCCGGAATGGTGAAGACTCTGAAAGAGCCACGCAAGTTGTCTCTGGGCTTCCTTGCCTTCAACCCCACCCCATCAGAAGTCCGAGACCTCTGCCTTTCAGAGCTCCCACGTCGGGCACTGACACCCCCAGACCCTTTCCCCTCCTGCTGCTGTCTCCCGGCAGACGCACCTTCTCGGTGTTGGTTGGGGGCTTAGGAAATGTTCTGGGGCCTCCAGACAATGCCTACTCGAATTACTTGGGGATTCCAGGCATGTTCTCCCCGCTTCCACCCCTCTGCTTTATTTCTCCTTCACATCCTAGAATCTGCTCTCCCTGGTCTCCTGCTAAGCCACCACCTCCCATCCTTTACTCAAAAATCTCTGTGCCAGCTGACTGGAGGACAGGGGCCAATCCTCCCCACACTTTGGGGTGCTACTTCACTGCTCCCCACACACAGTGGGCAATGAACTAACCAATTCAGCCCATTGACCAGCCCTTATTGTTGTGGACTAAAGGTTTGTGCCCCCCCCCCAAATTTGTATGTTGAAGCCCTAACCCCCCAATGCGATGGTGAGGTTTCTGGAAAGTCGTTAGGTTTAGATGAGGTCGTGAGGGCAGAGCCCCGACAATGGGGTTAGTGTCCTTACAAGAAAAGGAAGAGAGACCAGAGCTCTCTCGCCCTCCAGTCACACACAAAGAGGAGATCAGGTGAGCACGCAATGACACGGCGGCAGCTTGCAAGCCAGAAAGAGGATCCTCACCCAACACGGAATCTGCTAGCACTTGCATTTTGTTATGACAGCTCGAGCTGACTCAGAAACTCATTTGGCCAAGAACTATGCCAGGCACCTTTACATCCAGGGCCCTATTTATGCCCTAACTTGCCCAGATCAGGTGACTCTCCTTCTCTCCCAACCTGTAAACAAGGGCACGAAGGCTCAGAAAAGATACATGATCACTCAAAAGACACACAGAAGCATGGGGTGGAGTTGGATGGAAAGTCAAGGCCCCAGATTTTGTAGGGAAAAACTAAAATACGCTGGTTGATATATTAAACTCAGAGAATGTTGAAGGTAGAGGAACCTTCAAGGATTTGCCAGCTCGACCCTGTAGTATATGTATGAAGAAACCAAGGCCCAGAAAGGAACTTGACTCTTGGAAGTTCCTTGCAGAGCATAGAAGTTGTGTGTGTGTGTGTGTGTGTGTGTGTGTGAGAGAGAGAGAGAGAGAGAGGGAGAGAGAGAGACTTCAGGCCCCCTCCTCCTCTACCCCACATTCCCTCTCCCCCTAACTATACAATAACATCAGGGATTACAGGAGAAGCATCAAGTAGAAAGCTGCGAGAGATAAAAGATGCATGGGGGTCAAGGGAGATAATTTCAGCCTTCTCAGGGGAATCGCATTATACCAAAATGGAACAAAATCCCAACTGCCTATCGGTCTTACGTGTCCTAGCTATACTGATGGGCCCTTGGGAGAAAGCAAGAGGCATGAGAACAAACAAGATGTAAATAAAAGAGGGAATTATGGTGCTGAGGGAAGAGGCTTTTGTGAAAAAGCAAGAAGTGTTGGCTCAAGAAAGGGCACATGCCATCTGCTGCCCCTAGGCCCCCATCAGACATCCCCACAGTAGGGGTTTCAGAAGGAGAGGCTTCGACAGCCGGTGGGAGGCACAGGTGGGGTTGCCTGGGGCTTCCACACCCAGAGTGTAGTTTCCCAAAGAGCCCCACTGGCATCACTTGGAAGCTTCTAGAAATGCAGGTTCTCGGAGTCCCTCTCCAGAAGACTGAATCTGAGTGTACATTTTAATGAGACCCCGTGATATATGTGCACAATAAAGTTTAAGAAGTACTTCTCGGGGGGCGCCTGGGTGGCTCAGTCGGTTGGGCGTCCAACTTTGGCTCAGGTCATGATCTCACAGCTTGTGGGTTCGAGCCCCACGTCAGGCACCGTGCTGACAGCTCAGAGCCCAGAGCCTGCTTCTGATTCTGTGTCTCCCTCTCTCTCTGACCCTCCCCTGCTCACGCTATCTCTCTCTGTCTCTCAGAAATAAAAACATTAAAAAAATTAAAAAAAAAAAAAAAAGAAGTACTTCTCGGGACACCCTGCTTGCAGAGAAACACAGTGTTTTTATTAGGATTGTGTGTTTGTTTAGGATGATTTAAGGAGGTTGATAAATATTTGGAGAGTGAGGAGGCGAACCGATGTTCCCCAAGTTGGCCTTTGGTGGTATCGTGGTGCCTTCCGGGATAACAAAAAACTGGGAGGGGTTGGGAATAGCCACGGGGAACCAGGTGAGGGACTGAAATTCGTGCTGCTGACACGGGCTTGGCGTGACAGGGGGCAGAGTGAGAAGGAATATGGTCTGGGATTTTCCCCCCCACATGGCTTCTTTCAAAACAATTCATGCCAATGAGAAACAATGAAATCTGGCCATGTGTAGCAACATGGATGGACCTTGAGGGTGTTATGCTGAGCGAAATAAGTCAGGCAGAGAAGG
>NW_024080705.1:188015-237195 GCF_003009895.1 Hyaena hyaena
AATACCATATGTTTGCACGTATAGGAGGATTAGGAGGAACTTGACGGAGGACCAAGGGGGAGAAGAAGGGCGGAAATGGTGGGGGAAAGGGAGAGAGGCAAACCATGAGAGACTCTTGAATGCTGACAAAAACTGAGGACTGATGGATGTGGGGGGGAGGGGGGGAAGGGCATGAAGGAGGGCACTTTGGGGATGAGCACTGAGTGTTATGTAGAAACTAATTTGACAATAAACTATTTGTAAAAAAAAAAAAAAAAAAAAAAAAACAATTCATGCCAGCAAATCTGGTTCTGCTTAAAATGACAGCTATCCATGGCCAAGTTACTGACAGCCCTCCTCCCATCCATGAGGACACACACCCCACTCTCAAAAAGCAGGAACAGCTTACCCATGCCTCCATGCCTGCCCCTGACACCTCCCCTCCCAACTGGGGACCTTCTGTGGATGCTCACCTCAAGGCAGGGCTGTGGGCAGATGTCCTGGTGGCTTCTAAACCCCTCCTGGAAAGGAACGACCCACAGAAAGGGCCCCTTCAGGACCTCTGCTCATGGAGTCCAAAATGCCCTCCCCAAGGAGAGGTGGCAAACCGACCGACAGCAGCAGGTTGGGGTGACCCAGCGGAACCGGCCAGCACAAACAGAAGTGGCCTGGGGAAGAAGGAGGGCTCAGGGCCAGCCAGACATGGAAACACCCAAGGCCGGGAGCACATGCCCAGAGGTTGCCGCCCTGGGACAGACTTCAGGGTACAGCGGGGTCACTGAGGTACGTGTCATAGGTGCCAATTCAGCCAAATGTCGGAGTGGCTGAGCCCTGAGAAACCAGAGTCACTTCCCAAGGAAGCCCACTTTTCCTCAGGAAGTCACCCACTGCTGTCTTGGAGGCCTGATCACCCCTAGCAGAGCATCAAAACCAGAGTGACTGCTTATCAGAAACCAAATAAATACAAACTTCCTCGGGGAGAAGGAAACCAGCTGGGGCTGTGGTGACGGAATAGCTTTGAAGGCAGGCAGCCTGGCTTCCACCCAGAGATTACTACTTGGCCTTGGACAAGCTGTTCCAAGCCTGGGCTTCCTCGGTCCTCAAACAAGGGTTAATAACAGCATCTACCCCAGGCCTGTGGTGGTGCCTCAGGGAGATGGACATGTGTACCCAACACAGGCCCAGACCCACAGGAGAGACTCAAGAACATTGGTTTAATCCAAGCCATGCTTGTCTAGGATGTGTTCAGTTAAGATTCCAATCTGGACTCTGTGGCTGGCTACACCACACCCAGCCCCTTACCTTGTCCCTCTCGGTCTCCTTCCCCACCAAGACCTGATCCTCACAGTTGGTCAGTCTTTCTAAAGTGCCCCTTACCCCACAGGGCACCCTAGGCCTTTTCAAGGCTTGTCCAGGAGCCTCAGATCTATTGTGTTGTTGGTAGATCAGTATGTTTCAAATCAACCAGACCCAACACTCTCTGTGTACGGGAGTTACAAAATATATTTGTTATAAACAGAGGGTGTACCTACCTACGCATATAATTTTTTCACAAAGCAATACAGTGACCTAATTTTAAAAGTGAAAGCCGGGATTGTAAAATCATACATGAGGCTGGCAGAGACATGAACTCACAATGGATAGGTAGGTTTTTTTAAGAGAAAACAATAATTATTTGAATATCGTGGTCCCTTTTCCTTTATAGCTGACATTTGAAAAAAGGGCTAAGTCAGGAATCTTTGTACCACTACCTACAATCGTTGTAAACGGGAAGGCACACCAGTATGTTGTGGTGTCCCAGGGACTCAATTACTCAAGTACTATGTCAGCAGCAGTGCCGCGGGTGATGTGATTTTCCAGAATGGTAGATTATGAGTTGTAAAGTTCCAGGCAAGGTAACACAACTCACATGCAATTTTCCACATGGTGGCTGCGCTCCAGGAAGCGTCTATAAGAAAACCATGGGGTTTTGGGGGGAGCTGGAGGGGGGGGAGAGAGAGCATGGGTGAGGTGGGGGGCATGCAGGAGCAGGGGAGGGGCAGAGAGAGACGGAAAGAGAGAATCCCAAGCAGGCTCCATGCTGTCAGTGCAGAACCCAACATGGGGCTTGATCTCATGAACTGTGAGGTGAAATCAAAAGTTGGATGTTCAGTTGACCAAGTCACCCAGGCGCCCCTAATAAAAACATGCTTTCAAGGAAATCTACTTCTCATATGAAAGTGAGATTGGGTTTTTGGCTCATGTGACCACGATCTGATCTTTTACCTACATGAACATTCTGGCAAAATGTTAAAAAGATGTGTAGGACTCAGGGGCAATCCTTCACTGCGAGGGGCTGCCCTTGCCATGTCTGAATGCCAGGGGAGCTAACCTCATCGTGTGACAAGCAAAACTTTGTAAATTTGCAGGATGCACCCTTGAAAGCGGAGCCGACCCACTGAGGCCTGGTACTGTAGACTGAGGATAGGAACGCACTTGAGCACCAGCCTCATTTTATTATCTGTGGCCAGGTATCTGTCAGGCTAGAAGGGACTTGAGCACTGACCAGGCCCAGCCCTCCCAGGTAGCACTGCACGTCAGAATCTCCAAGAACCTTTCCAAAATCCACATATCAGGGCTTTCCTGCAGACCCAGTGAATGAGGGGTGGGGCCCGGACATCTGTATTTTGAACACTCCCAGATAAGAGCTGCCAAGTTCTACCCATTCTCATCAGTTTCTGTGCCTCGGTCCCACAGCTAGTGGAGGCTGAACCTAGAATTCCTGACATCCCATCTCCAGGAGCCCAGCCTCCGGAAATGTGATGAAATGTATGGGTTCTTGTGCCAGCTTTGGGACTCAGGCGCTGGGTGCCCTTGGGCAAACCGTTTCCCCTCTCTGGGTCTCAGTGTCCTCACCTCAAAACTGGGCATGGAGGGGAAGCTGCACTCCAACTCTGGCCATCTAGAATTCTCTATGCCTCTCTTGGGTTCTAGTTCCCAGAAGCCTCTGTGTGGAACTCCACCTCTCTGTGCCCAGGTTCCCAGGAAGGGCCGTGGATCACACAGCTATTTGGTGTCTGTCTCAGTCCCATGCTGAGGGTGAGCAGTGTGGCCAGGATGCCCCCTCCTCCTCTCCCACCAGTGTTGACCCAGATAGGATGCAATGAAGAAGTCCAGGTGATATAAGTCCCGTGTAAACAGAGGACTAAGGGGGTAATTATGAACATTGGCCCATGGTTACTCCTTTCCTGGCCCTGCAGAACCAGTTCCCAGACTGACTCACCCCCAGGCTGAGCTCGGGGTCAGCGGATGAGGGGAGACATCCATCTCCACCAGCAGATTAAAACCTTGGTGGTTAAAAATGGAGTTAAAATAATTTTCTCCAGTAGGTTTTTTTTTTAAATAATGTTTATTTCTTTTTGAGCGCATGCACGAGAGAGAGAGAGAGAGAGAGAGAGAGCAGGGTGGAGCAGAGAGAGACAGAGACACAGAATCTGAAGCAGGCTCCAGGCTCCGAGCTGACAGCACAGAGTCTGATGCGGGGCTCCAACCCACAAACCAAGAGATCGTGACCTGAGCTGAAGTTGGAGGCTTCGCCAACTGAGCCACCCAGGTGTCCCTCTCTAGTAAGTTTTTTAAAAGCTAAGGGCAGTCCTTCTCCATGCCCAGGGGAGTTGAGCTGGCTGAGGGATCAAGGAAAGCTTGAGCCGAGCGCACAGGGTGAGCATGTTAACCAGACAGAGACGAACAAGCAGAGTGCTCTGGCCGAGGGCACTGTATGTGTCAAGGCCCAGTGGCAGGGACAGAAAGGCCAGTGTGGCCAGAGAGACAAGACGAAGAGGGACGAGAGGGAGAGGCGGCGGCCTGCGTAGGTCAGTAAGGACAGCACACCTTCAGGGGCCCAAGCAGGTGAAGTGACGGCCTCAGGCTCATTCATCCATTCATTCATTCACTCAAATGCTAAGTGGCAGTATCCTGGGGCGGGGGGGGGGGGGGGGTGCGGTGTAGGGGGGGTTGTATCATTGAACAAACCAAAGATCCCTTTCCTAGTATGACTTAATGTCTAGTGGAAGGAGTCAGACAAATAAATGTAGTAAGTAAACCACAAGAGTTCAGTAGAAAGTGCCAGGACGATGCAAAGAAAATAAATAAAATAAGAGCTGTGTGTGGGAAACAGAAACGCAGGGCATGGGTGTTACAGTTGTAAACACAACGGTAGAATAGGCCCAACGTTTCCATTTTTCCAGCTAGGTTATAAATCCAGATTTTTTGGTGAAATCTTTCCATGTTAAAATCGTGGTGTCCTCGGAGCCTGCTGGAGCCGGCAGTACTTTCTTCCCCTTGCTAGGGCCGCTTCAGTGCCTTCCGTTAAACAATGCGAACAGTTTCAGCACCCCGAGAGACAGAGCCCAGTGAAAGGGCTTGTCACCGCCCCGAAGAAGCCACCTTCAGAGGCTACCAGTGATGCCCTCAGCCTTGTATGGAGAGCTTTTCCCGTTTTCTCAGGGGCCCAAGCGATTCCGAAGTCCCTTTTCCTTGCGGCAGACCCAGGGGAGCTGGTGGGAGCCCGCTGCTCACCCAGGCTCTGTCGGAAAGACCGTTGCTCTGTAGAAGATGCCCTCCTTGGAGCAGAAATGACGCACCCAATGCTGACACCCAAACACACTCCTGACCCCTCTGGGCACTGGGGAGACAGACAGATGGCTCTTTATTCTCCGTCAGCAACAGGAAATGGCATGAATTCCAGACAAAAAGAGCTAAAAAAAAAAAAAAAAGCTGTAGGACCATGTCATTTTCTTGCTGCAATTTCCAGAAATCGTCTTGTGACCATGATGTAACCTGCTGAATCACCCTGGTTTGTTAATTTCATCTTTCCACCCCCTGAGAGAGAGAGAGAGAGAGAGTCTGTAGTTGTATGGTAATTGTCAAGAGATCTAAAAGGCCTTTAAAGGAACTCCCAGAACTTTGGGCAACTTATTCCAATGTTCTGAAGTTCTGTCTTTTAATCAAAATATACCCTTATGGATAGACACGTCCGCAAATCAGAGTCAAGCTCCGTGAATCTTCGGGGAGTTGACAGCCGTGTTCAGCACCTATACTAAGAAACAAAGCCTTGTAAATTCACTTGTTTTTTAAATGAAAGCAACTGAGGCTGGGTGCAAATGTTCAGCTTCCTGTCTGAGACCACAGGGGTCTGTAGGATGCAGTGTTTTGATCTTTCTACAAATATCAGCTAGCAGCCATTGAAGTCATTTTAATCAGGGGGCTGGTTGTATCACATTTGGGTCTTAAATCAGTCCCTCTGCATGCTAAGGAGAATGGCTAGGTGCAGGTGCAAATGGGCAGACTACTTCCAAGGCTTCTGAGTTCATCTAGGCAAAGACTAGAGATGGTTCTAGGGAAGAACCAGAGTCAGCAGAGGATGCCGGGGCCAGAGCCCAGGCTATGTGCAAAGCACTTACCTGGTAAGTCTTCCATGAATGGCAGCCCATAGCCATGATCATCTATCAGTAGACATACTGATCTATCTGTGAGTTAGCTTGTGTCTGGGGAAGATGGGTGCTTGGACAGATGAGGTCACACCGGAGTGAGGTGGGCTCCTAAGCCAGTATAACAGAGGCCCTTCTGAAGGGAGAGATTTGGACACAGACATGCACACAGGGAAAATGCCGTGAAAAGATAAAGACAGAGGTTGAGTTGATGCTTTTCCAGCCCGAACACCACCAAAGAGTGCCAGCAAACAACTAGTAGAGGGGAGAGGCACGGGACGGAGTCTTCCTCAGCACTTAGAAGGAGCCAGTGCTCCTGACAGCTTGAGCTCAGATTTCTAGTCTCCAGAACCAGGAGACACTTTCTGTCATTCGAGCCACACAGTTTCTGGTCCCTTGTTACAGCCCTAGCGAATTAATACGCTGAGATTCCCAAACTCACTTCAAACTTTGGTGGGTTGACACAGGGAGAATGGGAAGGGCAGGGTGACCTGTCCAATCCCAGTAACCTCATGTCCCCTCTGAGCGAATGTGTCAGGGCAATGGTTGGAGACGGGGAGCCCCCAGTACCCCTGGGGCCCACCGTTACCTGGCAGGCAGAAGCAGCCTGAAGCTAATCCTTAAGGCGACTGCTACATTTTGTTTGGGGATGTACCCCAGCACTCGCCACTTCCGAATGTCGCAGGAGGCACTGCAAAGGAAACCACTCACTGGGACAGAGTTCAAATGCCCACTCTTACTAACCATTCTGCATGTATCTCAAGAATTGCAAAAATGTAAACTATTTCCATTGGCTGCCCTTCAAACACCAAACTCAAGTCTCCCTGGTTCTTGAGTCACAGGAGCGCCAATTAAACTCATTTCATTTTAATATTCTTACATTCTCCAGTAAACAAACCATTCCAGTCCTTTAAAGCGAGTTGTTTATAACTAACAGACCTACTCTCCACCAGAGCTATCCCCCTCCAGGGAAGCCTGACGAAGTTTTTAGCTGGGAACAGAAAGCCCTGAGGGGATTTTCCAATGTTGTCTCAGGACACAACCTTACAGCCATGAAGACAAGTCAAAACCAAGGTCTCCAGGCAGAGAATCAGTTACAGTATATGCATGAACAATGGTCAGCAGAGGTTGCTGAGGTCAGAGCCCAGGCTGTGTGGAAAGCACGTACCCGGTAAGGCTTCCATAAATGGCAGCCTGTAGCAATAATCATCCATCAATAGCTGTACTGATCTATCTGTGATTTAGCTTACATCTGGAGAAGATGATGTCATATGGAAGGACCATACAAAGCTCAGGGAACAAAATGCTCTTCTTGAACTTGGCCCACAAGGCCCCTTATGATCAGCCTCTGCTTCTCTTCACCTTCATCTCTCCCATTCCTACCTCACACTAAGACTTTATTTCCCAGACACAGAGTGACCATATAGCTTATCATCCCACCTGGGACACTTTGGGGACTCGAGGACATGTAAGTTTTCTGGGACAACAGGTGTAAACTGAACTGTCTTGCCTGATCTGGGACTTCTGGTCTCCTCAGCCGTGGGGAACTACTTAGAATTCCTGCAACATGCCATAGGCTCTTGTATCCTCAGACCTTTGCATATCCTCTCCTCTTCCTGGAGCTTCTCTCTTTCCTGGTCTACTTGGGACACAGTCTATGACCCACTCCTCTGTGGAGTCTTCCCCAAGACTCTTAGGGGGCTTGGGCTCTCCTTCCCTGTGTCTCCACTGTCCCCAGCACTTATCACATTCTATATTCATTTCCCTGACTCCTCACAAGACCTGTACCCTCCTTTTTAAAAGTGTATTTATTTTGGGAGAGAGAGCAAGTGCATGTGTGAGCATGAGCAGGGGATGGGCAGAGAGAGAGGGTGAGAGAGAATCCCAGGCAGGCTCTGTGCTGTCAGCACAGATCCAGGTGAGGGGTTCAAACTCATCAACTATGATATCATGACCTGAGCTTGAAATCGAGAGATGGATGCCTAACCGACTGAGCCCCCCAGGCACCCCCAAGACCTGTAACCCCTTGGAGACAAGTATTATGTCTTTTCATCTGTGCATGCTACACCATCCATGGTGTAGGCCCTCAATATGTATCTAGTATATGATTTGATAAATAGCCTGGACAAGAAGTAGATGTGTCCACTGACTTCAATTGTCTGAAGGGTTGTGATTACAAAGAAGACCTAGACCTGCTTTATGAGACCATAAGGGAAGAAAATGAATACTAACTGGAAGCCTCATGGAAATATATTTCAGCTCAATATTAAGAAGAGCTTCGCTGCCCCACAGGACTGCACAAAATGAACAGGGAGCTTTGAGCAGTAGAGAGCTCACTGTCACTAGAGCTATTTTTTTTTTTTTTTTTTTTTTTTTACTAGAGCTATTTTATTGACAAATTCTAGCAGACACTTGGTAGGAATTTTGAAGCAAGGATTTGGGTCTGTAATGGGTGAATGGCCGAATCACTACCTTATCCTCTATGATTCATCCATTCATTTATTCAACTCGTATTTACTGCGCACCAGGGATTGCACCAAGAACTCAATGAAATCGCACAGAACAAACACACCCATGTAACCGATGTGCAGAGCGGGGGCTGATGCGGGCTGGTGAACGAGGCGAACTTGGCCTCCGATCTGGCGGAGCTCACGGGTTTGCAGAAGAAATATACGTCATTGAATGAATTACTGGGTGTCAGAAGGGAGTGTGAGGGAACAACTTGGGGTGGGAGTCAGAGAGACACTTGCAAAGGGATGAACGTAGGAAGCTTGTGTGGCTCTGTGACCTTAGACGTCTCTAGAAGACTGGGGTCTTCTCTCTTCTGTGATGCCTGCTCTTCCAGTTGGGTGACCTCCCTGAGCGCTGGCCTCGGCCAGTCTATACCTGTCAGCTCCAGAGCGGTGAGTCGTGCTCAGCTGACAGGTAACCAGGTAACTTGGATCATCCCAGGGGATCCGTGTGTGGTCCTCAGTTTTGCCCCCTCTCTCCCTCCCTCTTCTCTAGAAGACCACTGGAAAGCTAGTCACACAGGCTTGGGGACAACAGCAACAGGCAATGCCAGGGCAGGTGTACCCCAAGAGCCTGGCTGCTCTCCATTTTCGGGGCAGCCATCAAAGCGCCCAGTGGTACTGGCCATAATCCAGAACTCCATGGACAAAACAGAAAAGACACAGCAGGTGAGCCAAGAGGCATGTGATCATAGGACTTTTGCCCACACCGATGGGGGATAGCACCAGGGTAGCATAGCAGCTATTCATGAAATGTTTGCATGATTTGGGTAAACAATAATTTAAAAAAGAAATACCATGCCTCAAGTCTTCACTGTGGGCCAGGCACTGTGCCGAGTGATTATACATGCATTATCTTATTTATGCATTGAACGGCCCCATAAAGGGCAGAATTATTATGCTTACATTACAGAAGAGGAAACTGAGGCCTAGAGGTTGTCAAAACTTAGCTGAGATCACATAGCTGGGGAATGGCTATGTACTTGCGGCCTCTGTTCTGCAAACCTTACATGGGGATAAATGGAGCATTACTCCAAAAGTAGGTGAGTAAGGCTCTCAGCAGGAGGGGGATCTAAAACTGAGTTCAAGGCCTAAGCCACGTCAAAAGAAAAATAGTGAACCAGAAAAAAAACTGTTTTCTTACTTATGTTACAAAGGGATAACCTCTCTAATATATAAACGCATATATTCACATAAGAAGGACTAACAGAAAAAGTGGATAAAAGATCTGAACAGAAATCACAAAAAATGTACTCAAATAGCACTTATGCATAGGAAAAGATGCTCCATCCGACTCAGGAAATACACATTAAAGCCAAACTAAGGAAGCATCCATCTGCAAACTTGAAAAATGCGTGGGATGCAACTGTTGCGGCCTTAAATGTAGCATGTGTTTGACTAGAAGGAAATCAAAGGTCAATGACTTAAGTATCCCTGTCAAGAAATTACAAAAAGAACACGAACTAGGCCCAAAGAAAGTGGAAGAAGTTTAAGAGGACCAAAAACATTTTAAAAAATGTGTATTTCTAGGGAAAAAAACAACCTCAAAAAATAATAACCCTTGGCAGGATTGATCAAGGAAAAACAAAAGAGAAAGAGAGAAAGAACAAATCCAGTCCAATATCAGGAATGAAAAACCAGGTATCACCATTGCTCCTAGAATAATACAAAGGTACGGCCTATGCTACAAACTTGAAATTGCAGATGTTCTGGAGAAATCCCTCAGAAAATACAAAGAAGCCAACACCGAAATGACAGAGATGTTAGAATTACCTTATGAAGATTTTATAGCGGCCATGATAAAAAAAATATTTGTTTCAAGAAGCACTTAGAAACACACTTAAAATAAAGGAGGCCGGATGGAAAGCTCTAGCAAAGAAATAGAAGCTACGAAGAACACAATGGCAATTTTAGAAACTGTATAGATATTTGTAACACTTGTCACTAAGGACTTCTCTGATCATTAATGTCCTGATCCAAGGGGCTGACTGAGAGAACCCATCTAAATGGATTAGCACAGAGCCTGGCACATAGCAGGTGCTCTGTAAAAGTTGATATTGCTCCTCTTATAACTGAGCCATCCGGGCAGGAGGGCTAAACTTCAAAGCATTTCCAGGCAGACAGACCTTTCTGTGTTGGACGCTCTAAAAAGAAGACTTGAGAAGGGTTGGAATGGCAAGTTTGGTAACAATCTTACAAAGCCATGTTGAAGGCGTTCAGTTCCCTAAGGTATTCCCTTCAGCTATGATCTGCCTGCAGGCCGGGTGTTTGGTTCTGAAGAATACAATGGAAGGGATGGAAGGGGAAGGCTGGCTTTGGTCTCAGCTGCTGCCTCTGCTCCCACAGTGGGAAATCCCCCAAGTGTGCTGGCAGTAGCAGGGAGGGGCTGGGCAGGAGGGAAGAAGTTTTTTCTTTAAACGGTGTCGTTTATCGTAATAGTGGCCTGGATTTCCAGGAGCGTGGAAGAGGGGGCTTGCAGAATGGTTTCAAAGGGGTCACCTCATTCCTGCAGAGACAGGCTCCAGGAAAAGCCATGCTTATAAGGAGACCATTGTGACCTATATGGATGGAGAAACATTTGGGGCAAGGTCAAGATCAGGGACTACCCCACAGTGGTCACCACCCTCAGCTGGGAGGGGCAGAACTTTTGAAAAACCTGGGTTTGCCTCTAGCTTTCCTCCTTCCTTTTCTTCCTTGGAGGAAGAAGACACAGCCTCAGGCACAGGCACTTTCCCTTAGTTTACAGAA
This sequence comes from Hyaena hyaena, assembly GCF_003009895.1. Classification (NCBI taxonomy): domain Eukaryota; kingdom Metazoa; phylum Chordata; class Mammalia; order Carnivora; family Hyaenidae; genus Hyaena; species Hyaena hyaena. The sequence continues at coordinate 198,721 of NW_024080705.1, forward strand.
CCTGTTTGCCCCTGACACAGTGTCTGATCTCATCACACCCATGGGGACTAAGGGATAGATTTTACAGGTGTCCAAACTGAGCCTCAGAACAATCGAGTGAATTACCCAAGGGAGTTCTCAGACTAAAGACTCATCCCACCTATATACCTGTATGTAGTTATAAATCCTGTCTCTAAGGGCGCCTGGGTGGCTCAGTTGGTTAAGCGTTTGCCTTCGGCTCAGGCCATGATCTCACAGTTCGTGAGTTCAACTCCTGCACTGGTCTCTCCACTGTCCGTGCAGAGCCTGCTTCAGATCTTCTGTGCCCCTCTCTCTGCCCCTCCCTTGCTCATGCGCACCTGTTTTCTCTCTTTCTTTCTCAAAAAAAAAAAAAAAAACAACAAACCCTATCTCTGTCAAGACATAATGAGTATTGTTTCTACCATTTTGGAGCATCTCTTATGTGCCAGGCATAAGCCTAGATGTCTTGCTTCCCTAAGCTCATTTGTCCTTCAGAAGAATCCTGGGAGTAGGTGAGGCTACCCCATCTTATAGGCAAATCAGTAGGGGGTCTTACTTAGTGCCTGGCACTGTTGGAAACACTGCAGTATGCATTAAGTCACCCAGTCTCCCCAACAATCCCATGAGAGTACATGTCAATAGCATCTCCATTTCCGAGATATGGGAAATCGTGGGTCAGAGACATCAGCTAATCTGTCGGAGGTCACACAGCCGAGAAGTAGCAGAACGCGTATTCAAACCGAGCCTTCTTACCACCGTTCTGTGTCACTGGCAGCACAGGTGACTCTCCCAAGGTGGGACATCTGACAGAATCTGATCGAAACCCCAGCCCAAATGAAGACCAGAGTCTTCCCACCCAACTGGGCTGCCTAGAGCAGGGCTGGAGGGAAGCTCTGGGTCACTTGGGCAGCCCCCTTCCCTCCGGCTAAGAGTCAGCTGGTTGCAAATCAATCCCCAGAAACGGCACGTGCGGAGGCAGAGCCCGCTGCGGTGGCATCAGACCTGGTGGGGCGGACAAAGCAGGGACCCAGCTCCATCAACCCTCTTTGCCAGCTTCCCTCTCTGTGCCCGCTGCTGGCCCCAGACTCTCGTCACCTCCCCAGACCCCCACTGCAAACACAATGCCGGGGGGAAGGGAACGTGGAGGGGTAAGAGGACCTGGGTGGTGAGGAGAGGGGCCCTGGGGAGCGTGGTTCTGGAGTTGTGGGGAAGGAGTAACCTAGCAACCACCGGCTCGCGTAGTCACAAAGCAGGACAGGCTTGCCCACAGAACCAGCGAGCCTTCCTGGTGACGTGTTCTCTTGCTCCTTTCTGCTCAGGCAGCAGGGACTTCTCGCCCACACGCTGTAGCAGGCACTTGCCTCGGTGAGTCCACGGATCTCTCCAGGGGTGGAAATGGACACTACAGCCCGACAGGGGACCGGCGTGGGGGTGAGGGGGGTTGGCGGAGACAGGAAAGGGACGTTCGGACTCAGGATTGGTGTGAGTGTTCAGACCCCTTGGGCCCAGCTGGCTGGGGCCCTGGGCAGAGAGGGAAGTGAGGGCAGAGGCGGACGCAGTGGGGCCCGTGCTGTCCCGCTCTGGAAAAGCCGGCCTGGCCTGCTGGAGTCCCTGCTGACCTTTCTACAGCAGCTGTGGGTTGCGACCTATTAGTGGCTTATAAAATTTAATGGGTCACATCTAACATTTGCAAAATGAAAACAAGAGATAGGATGAAAATGTCACGGTGCATCGGCTGTAGCAAGGATGAGTGTTGCTTCAGGACGTTCTTGCTTCAGTTTCACGTACACGAAAGTGTGTGCACGTGCACACGTGAATCGGGTCACGACAGAACAATGAGTTTCTTACTAAGAGCTCAGTCAAAAGCATTCGAAAGTCTCGGTTCTAACAAGTCCTTTCTCCTGTAGGCAGATGGGGTTGGGGCTTCCAAATGGCCTCTGCTCAAGCCTGCAGCATGTAAGTGCTCTAGAGCCCAGCCCCCGCCATCGAGGGTGTCCTCGGCTTCCTTGGAAGGACGTTCTGCCAACCGTGTTTCTCTTTGAGAAAAGATCTTGAGACGTCAAGTCAGGACCCCTGGCTCCTTGCTGGGAGACCTCAAGTCTCTCCTTTCGCAGTCTCAGGCAGGGCTGCCCCCCAGTTCCACCCTAGCCGGAGAAGGGTTGGCCCTGGGGATCTCTGGGGTCCCGATCTTGTGACCGAGAGTTCATTTTCAGAATGCGCTGACTTCCCGTTCCAACCCCATCCTCAGCACCTGCAACCCCTGCACTTTGGAGATAGATAAATAGATGATAGATAGATAGATAGATAGATAGATAGATAGATAGATAGACAGATAGAGAGAGAGATAGAGAGATAGAGAGATAGATGATAGATAGATAGATAGATAGATAGACAGACAGATAGAGAGAGAGATAGAGAGATAGAGAGATAGATGATAGATAGATAGATAGATAGATAGATAGATAGATAGATGATAGATCTATACATATGGAAATGTATGTGTATGTCTGTATAGCTATACTCAGATCTATAGATTTAGACTGATCACAATTCTTCAACAACTATCCTCTCTCATCCACTCCACTGATTTAGTTCATTTCATACTATCATGAGCACCAGCAAATGTGCCTCTCAAACCAAGAACTAGAATATCATTAACCCATCTTATGTACTTCCCTCCCATTTCCTACCCCCTCCCTGACTTCCCTCAGAAATAGCCACTAGCTGAATTACTCAGCATTTTCCTGCCCTTTCCCCTCTTATTTTATCACATTTATGCATTTAAATGTTGTTTTTAAAAGGGATCCCAGGCTATGAGGTTTTCTGGGACTTGCTTTCCTGAACTTTGCAATTATTTGTAAGATTCACCTATGTGGTTCAGTGTAGCCGTAGTGCATTTTCATTGCGATATGATGTTCAGCTGACCACATGGAGCAGAGCCCATTGGTCCATTCTTCCGCCATTAGACATTTGGTGTTTTCCGATTTGAACAATGTTTGTCTGAATAGTCTCACAAATAGCCCCATTGCCCTTCACCTGGGTAAATGTCTGGGAGAGGAATTGCTGAGTGGTACAGCATGCAAGCATTCAGTTTCATGAGTTACTGCCAATTTCTCTCCCCCAAGTATCTGTGCCGATTTACAACTCCAATCACCCGTCTGTGAGAGTTCCTGTTATCTACCTTCAACACTAGGCTTAAGCTCGCTGGTCTGTAACTGTTAGAAAGTCCACAATGGCTACAGAGGTGAAGACCCAGTTGGCTGAACATCCACTGATGAGGTAGGACCCCAGGTGCCCACCCTGCTGACCAGAGGGGAGGTGGGGGCAGGGTAAGGTGGGAGACAAGCGTGGTCTGGGGGAACTCAACTGACCGAGGGGCCAATAGAGGTAGTCCTTCCTCACCCTCTGCTGCCATCAGCCCGGCCCCCCGTGGGTTCTCAGAGCTGAGTTAGCACAGGTCATGTGCGGGATCCCTCCCTGGGGAGGGAAAGGACCTGGTGGCAGGGGGTAGAAGCACCGAGTGCAAGCATTCCTGGGTTTTTTTTTTTTTTAAAAGGTGACTCCCTCTGTCAGTTGGGATAAGGGAGACCAAGTAACTGCACCTTTCAGAAAAGGTTTGCTTTATTTCTTTAAGTCCCAGATCCCTTAGAGGCCACTGGAGGACAGCACGGAAAACTCGGGGGCCTGGTCAGCGAAGTCCTCAGAGGGTCCCGGGGCAGAGAGCCTTGCTTAGCATATCCAGAGTCCATCTGTTCTCCAGAGGGACTCCCTCCAGCCAGGGCCACCGGGAGAAGGGAGTGCAGACAGCATGCAGGCAGGTGCTCCCAGCCGGGGATCCTTGCTGGACTGACCTTGAGCTCCTCCTTCAGAGGCAGGGCCCAGCACCGTTGGGAGAGGGAAGGGGTGCAGGGTGGAGGACAGACAACCTGAGAAGCTTGTCTCCAGTGAAGCCAAGCCAGAGCTTGACTCTTCCCTGTGGCGTCGCAGCTCTGCCCCCATCAGCTCCGCATCGCCTGGGAGGGGCCCCCACCGCAAAGGACTCGCTGGCGTGGTCTGGCCTTGCCACTCCAGATTTGGCCCTTGGACGCTGATTCTGGGCCAAGTCTGCCTGGAGGGTACAGGGCCGGGGGTGGGGGGGCGGCGCTGCATATAGCTGGCTTCCCCTGGGCTGCCAACAGTTGGTTTGGGGAGAGGCCCTTGCTGCGTCGGCCCCATGCCCCTGGAGGTGCTCCATCCCAGGTATTTGGAGGACTAGGTGGGTCTGTGCTTCTTTTTCTGGCTTTAGAGATGGTTTCTGAGAGAAAGCTGAGATCTTGGGAGATTCATCTGAGTTCTCTCAAGTAGATCCTAGCTCCCTGAGAAAGCAGCTTAGGAAGACAGAAGGCTCCCTGAGGCTGGATTGCACCAGTTGGGAAAGGACACGGGGGGAGGCCTGGCTTCGGGTGCCACGGGGGTAGAAGCGAGATCCTGGAAACCGATTTCAGCATGTCTCAGGACTAGACTCCATCTAAGCACTGAGCCCTGAGGGTGGGTGGGGGCCGCTGCCAGGAGGCTCCATTAGCTTCTCCTTGACCTTCTCCTTCAATCCAAGGGTTGAGCTGAAGCCTGAAAAGAAGTTAAAGCACCGGCCACGGAGCCACGGGAACAGCAGGCCACAGAAAGAACTGATGATCCCGGGGATTGTGGAGTTTCAGCTGATCCAAGCGGCACTGAGGACCCCCAAGCCCCCAACCCCTGCGGCCTACCGCTTCGGCCGCCTCAGCCACCACTCCTTCTTCTCCCGGCACCACCCCCACCCACAACGCGTGACCCACATCCAAGGTAGGCCTGGGGGATGTCAGGGCCTGGCTGAAGGTGATGGGCTGGTCTTGAAAACTGGGAACGGAGGGCCCCAGCCCCTGTTTCCGAGCTGGGGCCCAGAGACGATGGGGATTTGGGCAGGGCCACAGAGCTGCCTGGCCACTGGCAAGCACTTGGTCAGGTGAAGACTTGACCTGTGGGGCAGACTTCCAGGGCAGACTGAGTAGTCCTACAGGAATTCTCTCATTGCTGATTCTGCCATGTTACAAGTCAGAGAAAGGGACGCATGTTCTGCCCCGGCACTGTACTCTGTTCTCTAACTCAGGCCAATTCACCCACTTAGCCATCCATTCATCAAGTATCTATCCGTGTGAACTACAGGTCAGGCACATATTTTAAGCCCTGGAGATACCATAGGATAAGACAGTCCCTGCCCTCATGGAGCTGACTCTGACGGGGAAGAATAGGAAATAGATAAGGTGGCGGGGTGTGGTAAGTGCCAAGGCTCTAGAGGGGAGGAAGCCTGATCAGTAGCCCGGGATTTGAGCAAAGAACTAAAGCAGAGAGGACACGAACCATGTGGATACTGGGGGAAGAATGTCCCAGGGGGGATAGCATGTTCAAAGGCCCTGAGGCATGTATCCTGATTCTGCTGGAGGAACGGCAAGGAAGCCAGTGTGGCTGGAACGGAGTAAGGAGGGGTAGAAGGGAGCTACACCAGAGAGATGGGGGGGGGTCCGGATCATGTGGGCCTTAGAGGTCACCCCAGTTACCATTAAACCATTTATCTCGCTGAGTCAGTGGGAGCCATCGGAAGGTGGAAGACAAAGAAGTGACAGGACCTCCTGGCCTCTGTCTGGATGGTGGTGTAGACCAAGGAGAAAGCAGTGGGTGAGTTAGTGGCCCTGCTCTAGAGAGACACAGAGAAACGGTCAACAAGATTTGCAGGTTGGTTAAAAATCAGCGGGAAGGGCAGAGGGGAGTCAAGGCTGACCCCCAGGTGCTGGGCCTCAGTGACTAGAAACCCGGAATCAGACAAAAAAGCCTGAAGCCAGCGCAGGGCAGGGAAGGAGTGGGGAATTGGGTCCAGGATGTGGGAGGTGTGAGATGCCAGGTAACTTTCAGGCTTGGGGGTGGAAGGGCCTGGAGTCCAGGCGAGAGATCTCAACGTCTCCGCCATTCACGGAGGGAAGGCATTTGAAGTCGCAGGCCTACATGGGTGATGCAGGAGAGGAGTGTGGATTCAGGAGAGGAGAGCTTGGGCACGAAGCCCAGGGACCCCGAGGCTGAGGAGGCGAGAAGATAGGTGAGAAGGAACAGAGGAGGTGAGGAGCAGCCGGCACGTTAGGAGGGACCAGGAGAGCGAGGAGCCCTGGGGCCAAAAGGAAAGTGTTTCAGGAAGGAGAGAGCAAGCCAGCATGCTGAGTCCTAACCGGTCTGGTCCTCAAAGCTTCCCTATGTAACGGCTACATGCGGTCACACAGACCCTAAGCCAGAAGGATCCTCGTGTGTAAACGGCTCACCACCACCTCCAGACCGTCCTGCACAGGCTGACAGATGTCAAAGCGTTTTAGCCAGAGAGTGTGGCTAAATCTTGTTCCCTACGATCTGAGGGCTCCAGGCACCTCTAGTCACAGACTGTGGCTTCATGCCCCGCCCCCATGTCCTCTTTTTTAAGGTGCCTACCTCTAGTTCTGTCATAGAAAATAAAAAGGACCCCAGAACTAGGGTCCCAGGAAGACTGGGTTCCTATCTCTTCTCTGCCTGACTTGCTGGGTGACCCCAGGCCCGGCCCATCACCGTCCGTTCCCAGTGTTCTCCTGGGTAAGGTGTCCGCGGCTGCGGGGCCCGCACAGCTCCAGTGGTCTGTGGGCTCGTGGTTACTGGAAGAAGTGGTGGCCATGCTCCCCCTGCCCACCCGCCGCCTCCTGGCCTCCCGGCGCTCCTGCGGGCCACCCAGATCCTCCATCCCACAGCCTCTAACCCTTCGCAGATCTCACCGGGAAGCCCGTCTGTGTTGTCAGAGACAACTTCTCTCTGGCCCCCTTGCCTCAAGCCACACTCTTATCCTGCTGCCTGACGGGGATGCCCACCATCTCTGTCCCCATCGGAGACCCGCAGTCCAATCGGGACCCTCGGCTTTCCTATGGTGGGTACTTGGGCAGGTGCCTGGGAAGGAAAGGACCAGTGCTCCTGGGTCAGTGGGGTCCGGGGGGACACCCTAGATTTTTCCACATTTCCTCAGGCAGCAGCATCTGCGTTGTAGCCCTCCGCCCAGGTCCTCAGAAATGTGGTCCTTACTCAGGTGTGAGGTGTAGGAGGAGTTATCACAGAGGACAGGCGGCTTAGGGCACCAGTGACTTCCAGCTACAGACAGGAATGATGTAGGAAATACTGAGGAGCTTGTGTGTCCAGACACCAGCCAGTCAGAGCCATCCAGCCAGACGTGGAGCTGGAGCAAAAGCTTCCTGGAGGCCTCTGCCCTGCCCTGCCCAGCCTGGCCCTTCTGTAAGGGCAAAGGGAAAGCCCACAGGTGGGGGAGGGGCAGGGAGAGCCCCTGGGGAGGAACCAGGACAGCTGTGCAGGACAGAGAGGCTTGGGAGGCTTCGGCAGGACCAGTCCAATATCTGAGTGACCGGCACAGCGCAGCAACTGAGCCAGCCTCGGTGCTGGCCTCCGCTTCCCAGAAGAGGCCAAGCTAGATTAAACCCCATGCATCTCGGCCCCTGTAGCCGAGTATCTCCAGCACCTCCCAGGGAGGCCACAGCCTAGGATATCAACTTCGGCCCCCCAGTAGTGCCCACACGCACCTACCGGGGTTGGGGATTCCCGCTCTTTCCCTGTAAGATACAGGCCAGAAGCCTGGGGCAGCGAGCAGACTCTTCCCACCCCACCCCCCACAGTCCTCCCCACGCCGGGTCCCACAGGGAGGGCAAAGAGGAGGACCCCAGGTATCAGCTGGCAATGCCTTGTCCCCTCGTCCCAGAGGCCTGGAAGAAGGAATTGAAGAATCTGGCTTCTCGGGTGGCCGTCTTCACCAAGGAAAGTGAGCTCAAGAGCAAAAAGGTGGGTGCAGAACGAAGGAGCTGTCTGGGAAGGGATGCGAAGGGGCTGTCCGTTTGTAACAAATGTTCTCCCAAGTAGGTCCCACCTAACGGCAGTAGAGAGGCGCACTGTTGGCACGAGAGAAGGGGCGGCACACCACCGGCGGGAGGGGGAGGGTCCCAGCCAGAGCTCAGATGAGAGATGGTAGCCAGGTGGAAAAATCCAAGAAGGGCTCATAACAGAGGTGGGATGTTTAGAGCCTGACAGGGGAGGCATTCCTAGGGGAGACACGCGGCTCATAGGCTCAGGAGCTGGGGAATGCAGGACATCTTTAGAGAGTGGGGCTGAAGTCCAGGGAACTCAAGTGGACAGCCTGTCAGGGGGAAGGTGGCAAGGGGCTGACTTTGAATGTGAGCAAGAAGAGTTGTTTTTAGTTTCTCAACTTAGTGGAGCGTCAGATCTCCTAAGGAGTGGAGACGCACTGAAGGATTTCAAACAAGATGGGGTAACCTCATGGACGCTATTTGCTGGTAATCCAGTAAGGCAATTGGGAGGCAGGTGAAGGTAGTTGGAACTGGACTTAGGACAGATCTGGCCTTTGGGGACAGTCTTGTCCAGCTCTTGTCTTTTATTTTTTTTAAGGTTTATTTATTTTGAGAGAGAGAGAAAGAGAGAGAGGGGAAGGGGAAGGGGCAGAGAGAAAGGGAGAAAGAGAATCCCAAGCAGGCTCTGCACCACCAGCGCAGAGCCCAACATGGGATGCAATCTCATGAACCGTGAGATCATGACCTGAGTTGAAACAAACCAACTGAGCTCCCCAGGCGCCCCCTGCCCTTGCCTGGGGCAGCAGAGTTCTCATCCCTGCCTTGCAGCTAACTCACTGCAGAGCTCACTTGCAACTCGGCTAGGCTGTCTAGGTCTCACTTTTCTTACCTTTAAAATGGGAAGAAAGGGGGCGCCCGGGTGGCTTAGTTGGTTAAGCGTCCGACTTTCGCTCAGGTCATGACCGCGCGGTTCGTGGGTTCGAGCCCCGAGTCGGTCTCTGTGCTGACTGCCAGCTCAGAGCCTCGAGCCTGTTTCAGAGTCTGTCACTCCCTCTCTCTCTGACCCTCCCCTGCTCATGCTGTCTCTCTCTCTCCTAGAAATAAGTGAAATATTAAAAAAAATTTTTTTTAAATAAATAAAATGGGAAGAAGGATACTACCAGTCTCAACTGGGATTGCAGGGGTAGGAGGTTCCAGGCCTTGTACCCGCAGGCCTGGCTCAGGAGGGTTTCCCAGGGCAACGAAAGGATGCCAAGCTCTGGGGAAAGACCTTGGGGCAGTGGAGCTAGGAGTTCGGGTAGGGGATGGGGGCCTTGACCCACGATGGGCCTGGGGGTTTGGGCAGGGAGGGTCTACCGAGGAGGAAGTCCTATGAGGACCTCAGAGGACCACCAGGGCCTCCAGCATTCAAGAAGTTTCAGGAGGAAGAGCTTTGGCTATAACCGATGGGCTCCTGGCTGGGGAGAAGGGTCTAGAACAGCCTGGGGCTAGCCTGGCCATCTTCACAGGTCCTTGCAAAGCTGTGACGCTGGAATTCCAGGAGAGGAGGGATGGGGCCCTGCAGGTGTGACGGGGCCTCCTTCTCTTCTGCTCTGGCTTCTTCCTTGAGCCTGTCTCTCTGTCTCTCTCTGTCTCTCACTGCCTGGAGTCTCTGGCTACTTTGTTCCCAGCAGAAGGAGGAGGCTCAGCGGGAGCAGGGGGCAAAATACTCAGCTGAGACTGGGAGGCTCATCCCCACTTCCACCCAAGCCATTGGCCGCCGCCACCACTCCCGCCAGGGCCCACGGATTTATCCTTCTGGCAAAGATGGGGGAGTGGAGACCTTCACCCTGCAGGATCAGGAGCTGCTGGTGAGGCCCTGGGAAGGCTGGGGGCTCCAGGCCCAACCGAGGCCTCGTCTTGAGGGCTGAGAAGGTGGTGGGTGCTGCTCCCCGGCTCCCAGCAGTCCCAGCCAGGATGCTTACAAACTGCATTCGAGTGTGGCCTCTCCCAGAGATACTTGTACCTGAGGCTGTGAGCCCCGGAAACTCCAGACCTGGGAGTCAGGAGCCTGGACCCCCTCCCCGGCTGCCTCCAGGTTTCTGTGTGAGCCTTCCCCCATCATGGAAGGCCTTCCTCCTCGGGGCTTTAGTTCCAGAATCCACCCCAGCTGGGAGTGGGAAGGAACATGTTGTCCCGAGGGGTTGCTCCAGCCATGGCGCTGGAGGAGTTCAGGGAGGGAGTGACATACACAAGGAGAGCAGGGTCCTGGTGGGCGTGTCTCCAGCCCACGCCCTGGGATTTTGGTCTGAACCACGGAAGCACAAACCCACTGCCTCCGACTGCAAGTGTCCCCATCGAGGCCTGGGGTGAGTGCAGGACTGAGTCGGCTGGGCCAAGGCGATCTGATGGTCCCTTTGAGAATTGCATGCGGATTCTCCAGGAAAGGGTAGACATTGAGCCAGCATCTCGGCGCCCTCCCCTGTCTCTTTGGAAACTTACAAGAGTCCCGTGAGGTGGATAGAGCAGACAGGGCCCGGGATCCCCATTCCACGGATGGGGAGGCTAAGGCCCTGCCAGGTAACAGTCTGCGGCCCAGGTCCCCAGAGAGGGAGCAGCAGAGCTGGGACTAGAACAGTACTTTCTCCACCATAGGGCGGCCTCATCTTGCCTGGAATTAGGTTCTCAGGTCCTGTGGGGAGGGGGCCCAGGGCAGGTAAGTCAGATGCGGAGAACGGAGAAGGGCCCAGGGGCAGACCCAGGGTGGGGTTCACTACAGCAGATGGGTATCTGGGGAGAAGGGGGAAGCCTAGCAGGCACAGGTCTGGGAAGAGCCTTGGCCTGGTTCCCACACCGCCAAGGATGAGGCAGACCTGCCGGGGACTGACGGGGGCCCCTTCAGGTCTGGGAAGACTGACCGGCAAGCACTGAGGGGGCCCCACTTTCCCAGGACTGCAGGGGCTCCACCTCCCACCGAGGGCCCCAGCTCCGGCCGACCATAGCCACAGCGGCCCCCCTAGCTCATCTGACACAGACCTGGATCTTCCCTTGATGACACTTGACTGGAGGACACAAGGGAAAGAGGGCCCCGAAGTGGTAAAGATGCCAGAGGCCCAGGAAACGGCTGAGAGCGAGGCGTGCACGCTGCTCGGAGGGATGGAGCCCCACACCGGGCCACCTGCAGAATCAGCCGGCCCCGGCCCTGAGCCCGCCCTCTGGGATCACCCCGCCTCTTTGCTAGCATCTCCAGACCCTGGGAACTCCAGGGTGGGGAGGCCTGTGTGGGCCCTGAAACCCCCACACCAAAGATTCGGTGTGTTTCTGGCAAGCTCACTGGCCGGCTCTGCCTTTGCCTCCTCAGTAGAGGGACTTTGGGGTACAATCAGCCCACGCAGGGTTTACGAATGACGGGTCCACATACCTGATTCCGAGGCTGCGTTCTGCCACACTCTCCCCGCTGGGTGTCCTTTCAAGCCCTCAGATTCCTCACCTGTCCAGTGAGGAGGTTAAGAATCTCCCTCCAGGACTGGTGGGAGAGAAAGCCCTCCATAAAGTGCAAAGTCACGGGGAAGAGCATCATTGTGAGGGCAGGGACCGTTGCGGGGACCATGTTAGCCAAGCACGTGGCTGTGGGAGGGGGGAGGTCTGTGCTGCTGGCTAGAACATGTCCCCCGGGCACACTGACCCAGGGTCTGTCCTTTTGCCCACAGATCCTGGAGCTCCTCTGTCAAATCCTGCAGACAGATTCCTTGAGCGCTATCCAGCACTGGCTACTGCACGCGCCCCCAAAGGGTGAGGACGCAGCCGTGCCCAGGTCTTTCTGGAAGTGAAGGCTGCCGGGGGCCTTGTTCTCTGGTTCTGCAGGACTTGGGTGTCATTCGGCTCCTCCCCAGGGCCTTCTGCCTGGGCCGCCTCTCCTTTTCTGGAGCCCCAAAAGAACCTTTTCGAGCTGCGCAGCGCCCTCCTCCCTCCTCCTCCTCCCCCCTCTGCAGGATCGCCACGACCCTGCTTCTCGGAGGCTGAGGCGCCTCTGTGCTGACCACCGTCCTCAGTACCTGGAAGGGAGAAGTCCATAGATATACCCAGCAGACACATCCACTCACCCACCACCGTGGGAACACACACACACACACAGACGCAACACGTGCACATAAGCACACAGGCACCTGCTCGTGAACACGTGAATAATGTGCACACACACGCTGGGACTGTGGCTGGAAGGGTTATCAGGGCAGGAGGTTGAGGAGTGATGGCTGAGAGGCAGGGAGGGGGAGGGGCAGGAGGCAGGGGAGGAGGCAGAACCCCGGTGGGCTTTCCAGAGAGGGCCAGAGACAGGTGGGCTGGTGGGCAGGCCAGAGGGGGCCAAGAACAAGTTATACGCATGTGAACGAGTCGTGGGAGAAGGAGGGGGGGGAGGGCTGCACGAGCACAGGAGCCACGAGAGAAGAGGGGACCTAGAGGCAGAGCCAGGCTGGGCAGGGGAGCTGGAGGCCCCGCTTCCAGCCTGTGCCTCGTGGGGACAGGACAGGGTGGGCATAGCCTCTGAGGACCGCGCCCCCTGGCTGTGCTTACAGAGAAAGATTTGGCCCTGGGGCTCCTGCAGACAGCGGTGGCACAGCTCCTTCCTCAGTCCCTAGACTCCATACCGGTAGAAAAACCTCTGGATCAGCTCCAGGAAGGACAAGAGCCATCTCGAGAGAGGCAGCAGCCGCCCTGCAGGTGGGCTTCGCACCCCTCACTGCGGTCCCCAGAATGGTCCTCCCAGGTGAGGCCAGGGGTGGTCCAGAAAAGGGATCCTGGTGCTGGCCACGGCCTGGGCTGCCAGAGCCGGTGCAGGCGGAAGACACCCAGGCCCTTCCTCAGGGACCCTCCAGTCCGGCCCGTGCCAGACCAGACTTCGGCAGCTGGCTGTGGGGGATGCCCAGGGGGTGACCTGTGTCCACTTTAAACACGACGGGCCTGGAGAAGCCACATCTACCCCTCCAGAAGCTCTTGGCCTTTGAGAAGGAAAGCTGACACAGGCCAGCAGAAATACCTTAATGCCGGTGTTAAGTGCCTTGGATGGCTGGAGGAGATAGGGAAAGGGAAGATTAGGGAGGCTCTCGCCAAGCCGGTGAGTAGGGCCTGGGTGTCAGCAACGGAGCTAGCAATAGTGGGTGCACACAGTGCTTGCCTGGCACCACCAGACAGTCTGCATGTTTGTGGTCCCTACAGCCACCCACGGAGGCAGTGTCACCTCCACTTTACACATCAGAGACCTAAGGCTCGGGAACAGTTGAATGGCTGCCCAAAGTCACCCGGTGGGTCAGCAGAAGAGCTGGGATTCAGCCTCTGGCTGGTCTAACTTCTGAGCCCGGCAGCACGCAGATTTGCCAGAGACCTTGTTAAAAATGTCAGTTCCTAGAGATTCTAACACAGCAGGTTGGGGAGGAATATCCAGGGACGCGTTATTTTGACAGATCTCCGGAGCTTTTCTGATCGAGGTTGGGAAACACTACTGGGATAAGTAGCATTTGCAGGGGCAGCCAGGAAGGGGAGGCAGGAACGTGCTCACTCTAGGGGATAAGTGTGGGGTGCTTGCAGCATGGGCGGGGGGAGGGGAGGACGCAGGTGCTTGTGCTCATTAACCTGAAGGCCTGGGTTCTTGCTCTGGCCCGGAACAGGGTGCTCTTTTCCACTTTGAGAGACAAGGGGGAGCACAGGAGGAAGGCAGTCTTCACTATGACCTTGGGCAAGCCACTGCCCATCTGAGGCCTCAGTTTCACCTCTCAAAAACCCCTCTCCCAGAGCCCTAGGCAGGAAAATTACACTGGGTGCGTAAAAAGCTTTGCTTCAGTGCAAAGCTGAAGTCCCCCATCAGGGCAGCTGAAGCTCTGGTTTCTCCACTCACAGGGGAAGGCTTCCCCTCTGCGAGGAAGCAGGGGCCAAGTGAGGGCTGGTGCAGGCTGGTGCGGGGGCCTCCCTTACCTCTCCTGGGGCAGAAGGGCCTTGGTTCCTTGTGGCCACAGCAGGCAATGGAGTCAGAGTTGTCTGTCGGGGTCCCGCTTGCATGGTGCCAGCCAGGGACAGATGCTTTGGGGTTCCCCAGGAAGGGCAGCTCTTGCATCTCCCCGGAGCACTCCCCTCCCCGCCCTGCCCACCCTTCACTCCTCGCATTCCCAGACTTGTCTTTGTGTCGGTTATAGCCAATCCTTGAAGAGGACGAAGACACTGCCTCTACCCAAAGGCGACAAACCCGGTAAGATTCCGTGCAGAAGATCATCCTGGGGGGCTCCCTGAGCCCCACCCTGGCTGTGTATTCCTCAGGTACGGGGGGAGTCAAGAACCCCAGAGGTAAGTCCCTGTCCTAGGAAGCTGCCCATTCCATCCATTCATCGATTCACTCATTCATTTGAGAGAGCTTGCTTAGCAGTGGTGCTCCAGGCTTTGGGGAAGAGTCTAGACAAATTCCTGCTGCTATGAGCTTCTAGCCTCATGAGGAGCGCAGACAACAAATAACCCCCCCCAGGGGGATGGGTGCCACTGGAAAATAAAGCAGGGTAAAATCAGAGACAGGAAGAAGGACCCACTGGGTGGGAAGAGGACTCCTTGGGCTGAACGACAGGCAGGATCCAGCCCTATGTGGGTCTAGGGAGAGCCCAGAAGTAGGGCCCTCACCTGCCTGGTGTGTGCATGAAAGCACAAGCAGGCACAAGCAGGCCAGGGTGGCCGGGGCCTTGTGGTGCAGGACAGTGGTAAGGAAGGAGATGGGACAGGTGGGCAGGGCTGGCCTGCGGTCTCATGTAGAGGACAAAGCCCCAGCGCATCTGCGATTCTCCCCCACTAGACTGTAAGGGGCCCTACGTGCCCGGCTGAGCGTTTGGCACAGAGAAGGCACTCCCTGGGTGTTTGCTCCCTGGATGTAGACAGAAGAGGCGGTGGTGAAGCTCAGAGAAGGGACTCGGCTCCTCCCGGGTCACCAGCAGAGCCCAGAGCAGAAGCTGGGCTTGACCCACATCTGCCTGGAGAAGAAGTCCACCTGGGTCTCCAGGGCAGCTCCCAAGTCGGGACCTGTCCCCCTCCTTGTCGTCTCCTGATCGATGTCTTCCCTCCTCCCAGAGTATATTGGGAAAGCCCAGGTCCTCCGAATGCATTCAAGCCAGAACGCAACAGAGGAACCGTCAAAGCCAAAGGCAGAATGCTGAGGAGTGCAAGCTGCTCTACCTGCCCCGTTCAAGAGCAGCCCCCAGGTTCAAGGTTGCTCCCAACCATACCACCGCAACAGCAACCCCGACTTTGCTATCACAAGGAGCCTATTAAAAATCTGCCTTCCCTTTAAGAGGACAATTCCATGCCTACTCTCAGTAGTAGGTCTGCGCCCCACTCCCTGGAAGAAAGGCCAAGTAGAATCACTCATGAGGGGCTCACCATGTTCTATGTTCCTGAGAGCTGAAAGGTGGCCCAAGAAAGAGGCTCTGTCCTTCCCGAGCCAAGACATACAGTGCTCTGGGTAGGTTAGCATAGAGGCCAAGAACCCACAGCCCTCCATAAAGTAATACCAATACCTCCATCAGTCCCAACCGTTGAGTTCGACCAGGCTGTGTGGGGGCGGGGATCTAGACAAGAGATCGTGGTGAACACTGTGTGAGCACATTTTATATGCGGCACCATATTTGATTCTCCCAAAAACTCTGTGAGGTTCACTATTAATATCATCACTCCCGTTTTCTAGATGAATAAATTGGGGCTCAAACGATTTGTCCAAATCCACACTGTAAGTAGCGGAGCCAGGACCCAAGTCCAGCATGTCTGGCTCAGGAACCCCCGCTCTTCCCCGCTACGCTCTACCGCCTTAGAGCCTCACCAAAGTCTGTGGCTGCAATCCCAGAAGCATAAGCATTAGCAAAAATGGTGGTTGGCAAGATCAAGGAGGAGACATGACCTAATTGTGACCCAGCTGGGGTTTTCCTGTCCCTTATGACCTAGAGAATATGGCCTTTGATCCTCTGGGAAGTCCAGCGTGCTCCTTGAGATTTCTGCAGATTCCCTGGAAAGCCAGGCGTGGAGATATGGGAGGCATTAAGGAGCTACAGTGTAATGATCGCCTGTGGATCAGAGCTCCTACTTCCATTGAATTGGGTCCATGGATCACAGCTCCATCCTATTCTGGCAACACGACTTGACTCCACCTCACAGCAACTCGGACGGGTTGCATCCTTGGGGTTTTTCTCAAATACCCCATTCACACAAAACTTGGCATTGCTGCAGGCTTTGGTCCAGATCAGGGGCTGGATGGAGATTTGCTGTGGACCCAGCCAACAGCCTCACGCCAATATGAAATCGCCTTGCCTTTTTAAAATCCCCTTTCCCACTGCGGACGTTCCCCTGGCGGCAGGATCTTTTCTAACTATGCCGTCTTGCTGTCTTTGTCCTCCCTTGTCTGCACCCCTGCCACGAGGTTGCCTCCAGAAAGCCCACATTCATCTTATTTGCAGTGTTTCCCATTTTTTAAAATCTTGGTAATATCCACAGGGCATAACACTTACCACTTTAACCACATTGCAAGTGTACAGTTGGGTGACGGTTAAGTGCACTCGCGTTGCACAATCATCACCAACCATCTGTCTGCAGAACCCTCTCCACCTTGCAGAACTCAATATCTGTGCCCCATGAAACACTAGCTCCACATCCCCCCTCCTGCCCCCAGCCACCACCTATGAACTGGACTGCTCTAGGTACCTCATATCAGCGGAGTCACAAAGCATTTGTCCTCTTGTGTCGCTGGCTCATTTCACACAGTACGATATCCTCAAGGCTCACCCATGTTGTGGCATGTGTACGAATTTTCTCTCATCTAATAGTTTTGCCGATGCAGTAGTTCAGCTTGCCCCCAGGCCCTATGCCCAGACTCTCCAGCCCCATCAACAGGCTGACCTAGAGGCCTGTTCATGGAATAGGGCCCTTCCTTGCCCCTTGGCAATCTTAGTTATGACAGGCTCTCCCTCCTCCCTTGGGAAGAATTTTTAACAATCCACCTGTAAAATATCCTAGACGATATCTGCTTCCAGAATAAATCATACTTGTTGGCACAAAACACCTGGCTCTTTCAGTAAGCCTCCTGCCTCCCCTTTAACTGTTCGGGAAGTACTGCCGAGAGGTTAATATTTGCCTCTGCAGATTCTTGTCATCGTCTTATTCCAGAGAGTATACCTCTCTCCGGGGATGCTTAGTTGGTCGTTGAGACTTATTTATTTATTTCGCTTCCGCAACTCCCTGCAAAGTGCTTGTATCGCTGCCTGGCCTTTGCACCCATTGTCACTGTGCTTAAAAGACAGGGTGTTCTGGGCCAGGCTTCTCACCCACATCTTTGGAGGGGAGACGGCAAACAGATCTTCCTCTATAGCCCTGTGGTCAATCAGGAGAAAGAGAGAGAAAGGCACAGAGCTGAACCATGCACACATAAAAAAAAAAACAAAAAACCATGCACACATAAAAAAGTGTTCTCTGTGGAAGAGAACACTGTGATCTCTACCAACGGGAAACTGCTATATTGCACAGACGTGGAGGGCCGAGCTGGGCGCGTACAGATGACCTGACCCCTCAACGCTCGTGATGACCTGTAAGGCAGGTGTCATTATCCACATTTTACAGGTGGACAATCTGAGGCTTAGAGCAAAAGTAACAGGAACACATCAAAGTCCACACAGCCAATAAACAGTGGATCGAATGCAGGGCGGTGGGGCTCCTCGGTCAGTGCTCTTTCCTTCTATGCTGCCTTCTTGCAGGCCCCCCACCCCTAGCCTGCTGCTCTCTCATTTCCAGCCACTCACCCACCTTCCTCCTGGTTCCTCTTCCCCCATCGCTCAGATAGGGAGCAAGTCAGGCTTTGTTCTCACTCCTCGACTCTCTTCAAGGTCCCTCAACTGGCCTGAGTCCTGTCTCCAGGTTTTTAGGGAATCACTGCTAATCCTCACGGGGACAGCCAGCAGAGGGCACTTGAAGGTTCCAGACATATCACAAAGCACTGGTCAGAGTTGTCTCTGGCCTTCTTGGGAATGCGAGTGGCATCCAGCCTACCTTCCTCCTCACCTGGGCCCTTAGATCCTATGTGGTGTGGTTTCCAGGGCTGTGCCTCCCAAAGGCTTTGCAGAGTCCTTATACTTAGCTTAGCAGCGCTCCCTGTCTGCGGTGGCTCTGCACACACTTGGGCATCATGGCGTCAGATACCATGGCCACTTCTAGGTCACTCTTAAGTTTCCCTTGGATCCAGACCCTGAGCCTACCCTTTCTCTCTATACTCTGCCTCTCTGCCTGAGGCATGGAGATAGATTTTCCTGTCCAATCTTCTCCCCCGTGGCTCTGGACCCTTCTTGGGATCCAGTTTCCTTAGTCACTGTGGTAGCCACTGTTTGTGCCCGCCCAAGATGTCCCCCACCCTCCTTTCAGGAAATTAGTTCCATCCAACCACCGCACCCCATCCCTGGGCATGGTGACTGGTTCAGGGGTAGGATGAGCATATGACCCAAGCTGGGTCAATCACATGCTGTCCTTGGATTTGGGAGGAGGAGGAGAATTTTGGCTTTTGAGAGGGTGTCATCGCTGAATAGCATCAGTCACACCTGATGTTGCCCCCGACTGTCCCCCATCGTCCCCATTATATAATCCATAAGATTACTTCTTACAGTTGATTTTTATGTACTTTTAACATAAAACTTACCATCTTACCCAATGTCAAGTGTACAGTCCAGTGAAAACACGTGTCTGTTGTGCGGCCGTCTACCCACAGAAAGCTCTTTATCTTGCAAAACAGAAGCTCCGCCCCCATGGGAACTCCCCACCCCCTCCCCACCACCCCTAGCAACCTTCCTTCTACTTTCCATCTCTATAGATTGGATTCTTCCAGGTCCCTCATGTAAGGGGAGCCATACAGTATTTATCCTTTTTGTGAGTGGGTTATTTCCCTCAGCACAACGTCCTCAAGATTCATCCATGTTGTAGCCCACATCAGAATTCCCTTCCTTTTTGAAGCTGAATAATATCCCATTGAACGTACGTGTCACATTTGGTTTATCCATTCATCCATTGGCGGACATTTGGGTTGTGAACATTGTTGCTAAGATGAGTGTGCAAAAGTAGCTGGTTTTTAGGTCACATGGTGAAAGGGACCCTGGACCATCTAAGGCCATACAACTAGAAGGTGAAGGCTCCAGAATCAGAATCCAGATTTGTCAGACTCCAGAGTCACTGACAAGAGCTCTTGGTTCTCAAAATGGAACCATTCTGATACCCCCATCATGAACTCATTAATGGTGTTTCACTATCTGCACTACTCCTAAGGTTTCTTTAAATGTACTTACTTTTTTACTTAAATATTGTTTTGATCTAAGCAATAATACCCGCGGCATCATGTTTTTGACGTGTTCTTTGTAAAAGTTCCTCAAACACATGACGATAGCTAGAAGTGTATCAGAATTGTTCCCCCATGTTCTACCTGAGCCCATCTATCATACTACCAGAGCTACGCTGACCACACCTTGGGAGACATTGGCTAGAACATATTGCAGTTTGAAGATGAAAGACTTGGGACTCCAGCTTAAGGGCACATGTGGGGGGGTCAGCTTCTCCCTGCCCAGTTTGCTGGCTCCACAACCACTCCTCCCCCACTCCACTCCCCGTAAATGGACGAGGATAGGCTGGAGACCCACTTGCAGCAAAGGCAGGGGAAGGTTGTAGCCTCGCTTGGGAGTGCCTTGGAATCCCATTGTTGGATGCCCCTCAGAAGCCCTCTAACAACCTTCCCAGCCCATGGGCAACCTTCACTGGAGCCCCCATGACATGGTATCCAACTTCACCTTGGAGCCATAGTAACAGAGCTCACTACCTTTCCTGGCTTCTCAAACCTCACTTCTGTCCCCAGCCACCAAGATCAAGTCTTTCCTTCTTCCCCTGACTACCTAATTTTGTGCTTGTCAAAGCTCTTTTGTAAGTTTCAATCAGACCACGCCTCCCTTCTAATATTTATACCTTTTTTTCTTGTCTGATCACATTAGCCAATACTTCCAGGGAATAATGATGAATAGTAATGATGACAGTAGGCATTTTAATATTATTTAATAGGAATGCTTGTCATTTGTCATCATTATACATGTTTACCTATGAAGTACATATAAGCTGAAACAATCACATACTCATAAAGTTATGTCAAGAAGTATCCTTCAGTTCTTAAGTGCTTAATCCACACCGGAAACTTAGGAATAGATACTACTGCTGTTCTGACAATTTTACAGACGAGGAGCTGAAGAAAGAAGTAACTTGGTCAAAGTTATACAAGTAATAAGAATTTGACTCGGGACTTAAACCTGGCAGCTTGAATGGGCAGAGCCCATCCTCTTGACCCTAAATGCCCCATAACTTTGTGTAGCAGATACTGTTATTAGCAGAATTCCACGGGCAAGATATCAGAGGAGATTTGCTAGTGTATCCTTCCCATGGGTAGATTGGTGTTCTCCGAGTTCACCTCTACTGCACATTGGGTTAACTTCTCAAATCCGTCTTCCATTTCACTATCATGTCAATTAGACCCTTGATATTACTCTGCCACTATAACCGTTACTGCGGAGGTGTTATTTTTGTCCTGGTTTCTTTTCGTAGTCCCCACAACCTCCTTTTCAACTATTCTATTGCTTTGTCTCAACTTCAATCCCTTGTTTCAAAGAGTCCAAGTTACCTCTAATTTCTTGAGAATGGAAAACATTTCTTGTCTATTTTCTTCCAAGTCCTGGGGGTGGTTTCTTCCAGAATGGATGCTTCATCTTTCCTTGGCATGTTCTCCTTCCTCTCTCGTTCTTTTCTTCTTTGATTCATTCCCCCCTTCCTTTTTTTCCTGTGGAAGTCTTGTTTAAGCACCATGTCAGTTGTTTGCTTTTGTTTTTTGCATGGATCTGGAACATGTATAGCCAACCCTTGCATTTGTTTTTGTTTATCTGGGCCCTGCACGCATCCTCCTCTCTGAACATTAGTTGAATGGCACTGGCTTATATGTTCCCTATTTCCCTCTTCAAGCTGTCTGGACAGAGAGGCCGGAAAAGACTGGGTCCTGCGACGCCGGTCAATCACTTGGGTCTCTGTTCTCTTCATCTGTAAGTTATTAAAAATAAGTTTAATGTTAGAACTACTTTAGGTTTACAGAAAATTTTTGAAAATGGTTCCGAGAGTTCCTACATACAGTTCCCGCCCCCATTATGTTTATATGACAGCTTTATTGAGCTCTAATTCACAAACGATAAAATCCACCCGTTTAAAGTTCACAATTCAACAGTTTTTAAAATTCACAGAGTTATGCATTCCAGAACATCTTCATCACTCCAAAGAGTAACTCCTGCACTCATCTTTTCTCTCGGCACTCCCTCTGCCCTGTGCAACCACAACACTATTTTCTGTACCTATGGATTTGCCTGTTCTGGACTTTTCCTATAAATGGAATCATATAACATGTGCTTTTGTGCCTGACTTCTTTCACTTAGCATAACGTTTTCGGGTTCATCCGTGTTGTAGCATTGTCAGTATTTCATCCTTTTTATGGCCAAATAATATTGTATTCTACGGACATTCCACATTTGTTTATCCATTTATGAGCTGATGGACATTTGGATTGCTTCTACCTTTTGGCTTTTGTGAATAACGTTGCTAGGAGCAGTCACGTACAAGTTTTTGTGTGCACATGTGTTTCAACTCTTTGGGGTAGCTACGTAGGAGTGGAATTGCTGGGTCATAGGATTACTCCCTTTGAGGCACAGCCAGACTGTTTTCCAAAGCAAGTGCACCATTTTACATTCCCACCAGCAGTGTATGAGGGTGTGAATTGCTCAATATCCTGCCAACACTTGATATCTATCTTTTTAAAAATTGTAGCCATTTTAGTGAATGTGAAGTGATATCTTACTGCAGTTTTTATTTAAACCCATTTTTTAATGTTTATTTATTTTTGAGAGAGAGAGCAAGCAGAGGAGGGGCAGAGAGAATCACAGAATTCAAAGCAGGCTCTAAGCTCTGAGCTGTCAGCACCGGGCCCGACGTAGGGCTCGAACTCACAAACTGTGAGATCACGACCTGAGCCAAAGTTGAACGCTTAACCTACTAAGCCACCCAGGCGCCCCTCTTACTGTGGTTTTCCATGTGCCTTTCCCTGATGGCTTATGATGCTGAGCATCTTTTCGTGTGCTTATCCCATTTGTGTGTCTGCTTCGAAAAAAAAATGTCTGTTCAGACGTAATTTTGTTTGTAAAACAATGAAGCTCTTGTTTTGTATCTGAGGGGGTACGCCATCCTGTCTGGAACTTTCCTCATTCTATGAGGATTGCCCTGCAGAAGCCCACCAGCCACCTGGGTTCGCGGGGCTCAAGTGTTTGTTTGCTTTTGGGGTGGCTCAGTGCTTAGTTAATTCTACCCAGCCAAGCCTTTGTCTGCCATCGGAGATATTAACACAGGGTGCTTACTGTTTGCATATTTTCTCCCTGCCACTTGGGAGGGGAAAGCGCTTGTCGGCTGTCCATCCATCTCTATCTGAGGTGCCCTTTATCCTAATGGGAGACAAACACCGGGCGTTTTGATGCCATCTGGGCACCCGCAAATCCACAGTCCGTTTTCCACCAAACTGGGGGGAACCATGAGTTTTCTAGACTTCTCTTTGCCCAACTTCTATCATTGTACTACTTTCACAAAACAAGGCAAGAATCTCTTCCTGGAATGTTCATTCACTCTGGCCCAAAATAGGGTATCTCTAGGGTAACCTTCATGAGGCACGTGGTTTGGGTTGAGACCCTTGCTGAGCATCTAATGACCCACTCCCTACTGTTTGTATTTCCTTGGGGCCATTTCAATATGCAAAAGGAAATTAAAATAGCAACAGAGATGCTGGGGTGCTAATTATGTTTTAATTTCTGCTTACTTGGCCGAGGAATAAAAACCCGGACAGGATTAAACGTGCGAAAATTGAAAATCATCTCGGACCGAAAATAAAAGCAGTCCTGGCATGCATCAGGCTGGGGGACAGACACAGATGAAACCGAGCTGCCACGTTAACAGGAAATGCTGGTTTGCCCAAGGTCAAGCAACAGTTGTAAAATGCCATAATTGCCCCCCCTTTGAGCTTTCTTACCAATGAGCCCCCAGAGCTGTATTGCTATTTTGATTTATTCCTGGGGATACTCAGTTGCCAAGCCGCCCTTGCCTCAGAGAGCACCCTGCCTCTCTGGTCAACCCCTCTTTCTCCTCATCCTGCCTCAGAACCAGTCACCAATCCAGAACTGACCCCTACTTCCCTTGGGCCCTTCCAGAACTCAGACCTTGGAAAAGGCACTCCCTCTGCCTCTTGTCATAGCATTCCACACTCGCTCACTGTGCCAAGTCAATAAATTTGATTTTATCAGACCACAGGCTTGTCCTGTGCGGTCTGCGGCTGCTATTAAATCAGTATAGCCCAGCTCTGGTTTTTTTCCATTCAGCTCACCTTTCATTTGCCATTGGAGATAACTGACCCAGGGTAATGATGGCTTAAATTCTTTCTTCCTGCCAGTAGAAGAGGGGAAAATGGTGCCTATCAGCTACCCTTCTAGCTCTGTTCACTTCTGCTAAGATGGGGGTGGACCCCCAAACATGGCTGCCCATGCAGGAAGGAGGGCAATCATCTAGCCCCAGCCATGGACAGCACTTGGGGGAAGGGCCAGTGATCAGGCTGCAAATCCCAGGGCCTCTCCCCAAACCCTACCAGGGAACAGCCAAGGAGGCACTTGGCTTTGCCCCCAACTGGCTGTCTCTCCCAAGTGGGGAGATCCCTCCTCTCTTTGGGCCTCTGTTCACCCCTCCACTCATCACGTCCCCTTCTTCCCACTTGGACAGTCTATGATTCTAAATTCAAACTAGAGAATAAGTGGAGTTCCCAGTGATAAAAAAGCACTAACATTTGTCAAAGGCTTTCTAAGTCCCTGACACTATGCTTATAATACGCTTATGCATTTTATCCTCATTATCCCATTAGTTCTTATAACAATGAGATTAAATAGGATCCCATTTTTACGTGAGGAAACTGAAGCAGAGAGAGGTTGAGTACCTTGGCAGAGTCAGTAAGGGGCAGCCAGTGCGTGTAATCTGCACGCCGTTTTCCTCAGTATCGTGGAGACATTAAACACAGAGAGAGATGTGCTCCCCTCAGTCACAGAGCCAGAACCCAAGTCCCCTGGCTCCCAGGCCCCTCTTTCTGTAGCTGCTAGCAACACCCCTTCCCCCCTCTCCCAGTTGGTCTAGCCAGGGCAAAGGGAAGGCTCTCTTTGCAGGGTCCTGGCCCTTTAAAGTAATCTGACCTAGAGCTGCATGCACTGCACTGGGAGAGAAAACGAAGGAGGACCGGAGGGGCTTCAAGAAAAGGTGCTGGTGGCTCTGGAAGTGTCCAGCCCAGCCCATCTTTGCCAGCTCAGCAGACCAGAGGTGGCGTGCGGCCAAAGGACCATACCCAGACCATCGGTAGGTGCATTTGATCTTTGGGGTATATATCTTGCTACAATTTAAAAATCAAGATTTGGAGTGTCTCTGGAAACATCAGAAGCTATGGAAACAGTGGGCCTCTGCTGTGCCTGGCATAGGCCCCCATCCACCACAGTCCATACACTCCTTTACAAGATTTGCCCTGAGTCCGGGAGCCTTGCTCTGGCCACACATGCTGTCCATTATGGGCTGTTCCACTTCCTCTGGCCCCTCCACTCCTCAGCTCTCCAGCTCACTGTCCCCTTCCACTCCACATCCATGTGGCAGTGGAAAAAACCGGGCATGCCGGTGGCCAGAGCAATTGCTTACTGAGCTTCTAGCTCAATCGCTGAGCCCTAGAGAAGGGAAGGTTTTGCCCACAGTCAGTTCCGCGTGAAGTATGATTTATTGCATTTCATTCTAAATCACAGAAAACGAGCAGCAGGCGCTCTAATTCCATTCACTGCAAAACGTGTTGATTGACTGCCTGGTTTTAGCGAGTGGCTGGGGCTGCTGTGCCCTGACTCTGCTCCACTTCTGCAGGTATGTGGTATAGTGGAAGGGCAGGTTTGGTGGCTTTGCAGCCAGGCTCAGCCATTCATTGTGTGACAGTCTGCAGTTCCTTCATTACTCTCACAGCTTCTGTTTTCATAGAGCTGTTCTCAGCCAGAGCATTAGATTAATCAGTAAGTGGGTTATCTGAGATCAAGCCCTTTTAGTGGACACTGTCACTTACTGGATGACACAGGCTGTCCCACGTACAGAATTCCAGCTACATGCTTTGTCAACTGCACAGTCTCTCTTCGACTGCCTATATGGAGGCTGTCTCCACTGTTTGCTAGCTGTGTGACTTTAGGCAAGGGAGTCAACCTCTCTGAGCCTCAGTTCTTCATCTGTGAAATGGAGATAATCATAGCACCAACTTCATAGGGTTGTTGTAAGGATTTGGTGCAATATTTGGTGAAGGGCACAGCACTGTGCCTGGCACATAGTATGTGTTCAATAAATGTTAGCAATATATACCCCTACCCTCAATTACCCATTTCCAAACATTAATCTAGAATGAAAACCACATTACTATTACCACTTTTTCTTGACGACTCTTTATACAAGGGACAGGCTAACACAAAAAGTTCTCATGGCTGGTCTCCCCTACCGTCCTCACAATGGCCCCATGAAAGGATCAGGCCAGAGATGATGTTCCCTGTCTTGCAGGTGACAGGTGACCGGCGGTCCGACATGAAGACATGCAGAGTTGGATGTGAGCCTGGGTATCCTGCCTCCCGGACGGCATTCTGTCCCCCTCTAGCCTGCTGACCACTCGCCAAGATGCTCAGCTATGGCGGTGATCCAGAAGGTTCCTCAAATGCACTCGGCTGCTGGAAACATCACTATGAATTCCCAGTTCTTGCCGTGCAGACAGCAGATTCAAAAAGTTCTGGCAACATCGTCCATTTGGATGCCTAAGACTTCTCTAAGGGTTTTGTGAGAAGATGATGAAAAGCAAAATTTCGAAGGCTTGGGCTACAGCGCTATGACACCACCGGAGGGACCAAAATCTGAACAACCTTTCTGGAACACCCTTTCCCAGTTGCCTCAATTGGGAAATATTCATCAAGTGCCTGGGAACGTGGTGTTGGTATATTTATCACTCAGATTCACTTCTGGACACGTCTCCTGAGGGAAACCAGGTAAGCAGAAACAGACTTACCCTACATCATTGCTTATGATACCCAAATTTAGAAGCAATGTAAATTTATAGTACTAGAGGATTTGGTTAAATAAATGAGTATCTCACCATTTAATGGGGTATCATGTGTCATTAAGGATGGAGAGGCAGCTTGACACGTTTCAGATTGGAAAGCTGTCCTTACAGCGCTGCAGGGGCAGAGGGGGAGGGAGGCCAGTTTCTGACGGCATGCACGATGGCGTCCAGGTGTGTGTGTTCGCGTACGCATGCACATGCATGCACATATCTGCATATGTCTAGAAGGATAACCAAATGGTTAACAGTGATTACTAATAAGTAGAAATACATATTTTTTTCTCATCTGGTTTTTAGATTTTCTTCCATAATGAGCATATAATTTCTTGTATGATTTCTTTAACTTTTTTCAAATGTTTATTTTTGAAAGAGAGAGAGAGCAGAGAGCAAGCAGGAGAGGGGCAGAAAGAGAGGGAGACACAGAATCTGAAGTGGACTCCAAGCTGTGAGCTGTCAGCACAGAGCCCGACAGGAGGGTTCATGAACCATGAGATCATGACCTGAGCCAAAGTCGGATGCTTAACTGACTGAGCTACCCAGGCGTCCCTCTTGTAGAATTTCTTAAAAAAGAAAAGACTCGAGTTGGAGTCCTGGGATTTTCTAGACAATGGAAGCCGGGTCCCTGGGCACCGTCCCAGCCCTACTCCCCCTCTCCTCTTCCCTGTAGTCACATCCCCAGCCACACCTCTGCCTTCCCCCAAGCCCTCAGGCACCTGAAGTGAGGCGGGGAGCAGACACTCCTCAGAACGGCCGTTGGAGTCACCTGTGTCCGTCTGGACCAGGAGACCTAGCCAAGTCCTTTCCTTCCTGGCCTGCGAGGGACAGGGCCCACACCCGGGTTCCCATTCCATCTCCAAATGTCTTCCTGGGGCAGGTCCCTTGACTTCTCAGGACACCGGTGTCCACACGAATGAAGTGGGAGAATAAAGCAGAACAAAATCATTTAGTGACAGCACCTCGCAAACTGACAAGCTGCCCGTGTCAGACCCAAGTCCAGTAGTAACACATGTGGGAGAAGACGGCATCCCAGCCTCCTGCCCAGTATTTAGTCCCGTGTGGCTCTGTGACCTTCCGTCCCCCTGCCACGGCATTCCAGGAACCTTCCCAATTTCCCTAGACTGCAGATTCCCAGGGCTCCTGCGGACAGCATCTCAGGCCCCTTGGCCTCTGCCCCCTGCTCCGCCCTTCACCTTAACCCAGAGGCCGAAGTGGACTCCTACACAAACTGCAACGAGGAATCCAATCCTAATGTGCACTGGGGATCTCTGGAGATGCGTGGGTCCCAGGGAAGAGCTGAGCTGTCCGTGCCTGCTGGTCTACAAGGGGCCCCCACCCGCCTCCCGCTCAGCTCCGCAGAAGCCCCTAGACCTCACCCCTCGCTTTTCAACAGCAGCTCACAGCCTTTGCCAGTCTCAGTACTGGTGGGCACTCACCTTGTATCAGTGTACCCCTGGGTGGCATTGCCAGAGCCTCTGAGAGGCCCCTCCTTCCATCTAACTGCTCAGAGGCAGGGAAAACAACCCCTCCCCCCGCCCCACCCCTGCAGCTCCTTTTCCCCAGGATTTGCCCCTGGGCCGCCATCTTGACACCCGAGAGGGCAGCCCACTCGGGATCCTCGCAGGGCTGAAAGCCCTGACGGTGCCGTCCCTACTGCCCCTGTGCCCTCCTTCTACCTTCTCAGCCTTTGTCCCAGGTCTTGCCTACTCCCCCACCCCAGCCCCTGCTTGGTGGACACCACCACCACTGCTCAGTCAGGGCCCCCCCCGGGCACACTCGGAGTCCCCAGACTTCCCCAGCCCGGAGCAGGGCACCCTGCTGGAGCTGCTCCTATCTGTAGCTGCCCTGCACACTCGGGAGAGACCACGAAGTGGGCTCTGTCAGCAGGAGGTGAGCCAGGCCATGTCACTACATCAGGTGAGCACAGCAAAGTGCCAGAGGCCCCGAGGAGCATCCGCGTCCCTGGAACTATGCCCCCCCTCCCCCTGCACTGAGCACAGCCAGGGTATTCGTTCCGGGACAGCCAGGGCCATGGCCACCCTGCAGCAGTTCCGCCCCAGCTATGTCACAGACCTCATGGGGCCCAGCCTCACCCTGGCTCTTGGCATCTGGTGCTTTACCTTCTGACTTCTTCCCCTTTCCCTGCACTCCACCCCACCCCCAACCCCCCACCCCCCACCCTGGTCTATCCAGCATGTCTTCCTTCTCGGTGGCTTTTCTCCACTCAGCGTATGGCTCCCTTATAACCACTCACCAGTGTGTCAGGGGTGGAAAGGCCCAGAGAAGGCACGTGATTTGCCCAACGTCACACAGTGCACTCAGTCTCAGCGGTTTCTCGGTTTTCTGGGAAGCTGGCACAACACTTTTTTTTTTCTGAATTTCTTGGCCAGTTCGTTACTTTGCTAGAGCTGTTGTAACAAAATGCCACAAACCGGGTGACTTGAACAACAGAAATTCATCGTCTCCTGGTTCTGGAGGCCGGACGTCTGAGGTCAAGGTGTCGGGGGAGTGGGTTCCTGCTGAGGGCTGCGAGGGAGAGTCCGTTCCAGACCAACCCTCTTGCCTCTGGTGGTTTGATGGCAATCGTTGGTCTTGGCTTAAAGATCCTCCTCAGATTTCTGCCTTTATGTCCGCTTAGCCTCTCCCTGTGTGTGTGTGTGTCTCTGTGTCTGAATTTCTCTTTTCGGGGGACGCCAGTCATGTTGAGTTCGAGGCACACCCTACTCTGGTCTGACCTCATGTTATCTAATCACACCTACACTGATGCCGTTTCCAAATAAAGTCCCGATCTGAGGTCCAGGGGTTAGGCGTTCAGCATATGAATGGGAGACGGGACACAATTCAACCTTTAACACATGCCTGAGGGTCTCCCTGGGCCGTCTGGCCCCTGCTGTCACCTCGTGCCCAGCGGTGTCCTGCACTGGGCACTGCTTAGGCGCCTGAATTTTAACCGTCAGAGACTCGCCGGGGTCCTGCCTGGGTCGTCTGCTCCCCCATGACGGCACTCCCCGTGGCGGCCGTCCTTCCAGCCTCCTGCTGCTGGACACCCCAATCGGCTGAGAGCCCCCACACTTACCCATCTAGCCCTGACCTCTGCCCTGAGGTCCTGCCTCTCGGCGTCTCCCCTCCAGGGCTCCCAGGCACCTCGGGCCTAGCATGTCTGCTACGCAGCTCTTGACCCGGCTCTTCCACACGGCACCGCATTCACCCAAGGGCTCAGAAACCTGGGCGTCGCCCTTGACCCCACAGCCAATCCATCTCCAGCATCGGACTCTCGCGTCCTTACGCCGCCTCTGCTACCGTCGGGTCCAGGCCACCGCCGTTTCCGGACTGATGGCAGCGTCCTTGCTCGTCTTCCTCCCCATCCCCTGCAAAGCCGACTTCAAAATGTAAACCGTAGCCCGGCATTGTCTCGCCCAACGTCCTGCCCGGCCACAGGCCCAGCCGCTGCTGCCGTCTCTCTCGGTCCTCACCCAGACGCTGCGTGGGTCCTCTGGCGGGCCGGGGGGCCATGGACCCGTTCCTGCTGCTCCCACTGCCAGTGATGATGCCGCTGTGCCAGCACCCGCCCGCTGCTCCTCCTCGTCCGCGGGCCTCAGCACAGTCACCGCTGCCTCTGAGAGGCCCCTCGACCGTCCCACCAAGGACGGCTGACCCCGTTCTCTCCCGCGTTGCCTGGTGTATCTCTCCCAGCCCTTCCACCACCTGTAAGCATCTTCCTTACTTCATTCCTGACTTGTTCATTATCTCCCCGCTCGCACAATAAGCTCCCCCTGGGGGCGGACCGCCTCTGTCTTGTTCACCTCCGTGTGGCCCTGGTGCACAATAAACGTTTGCTGACTGAGTAACGAAGAATTGGCCCCTGCCTTCAAGGAGCCCCAGCCCAGGGGAGGGGATAGTTAGGCGAAACTCATGAGACAGTGACGGACGTGAAAGCAGGGCACCTCGACAGCTTTGGATGCACACGGATGGTGCCACTAACCCACCTGTGCTTCCTGGGGGAGGGGACATCTGGTCCTGGTCTTGAAAGAAGAGTAAAGAAAAGGCAGGAGGACTGTTGGGAGCCGTTTCTGAACTCGTAGGTTGAGAAAACTCCTTGTGAGGTTAAGGTAAGTTGCACGGACTCTTAGTGTCAGATGGTGACCAATACCCACCCCCACCCAATTGTTTCTGCTTGAGCACCAACCCCCAAGTCACCTTGTTAATTGGTATTAGGAGTGACTCATTCTGACTTTGATATGCTAATTGCACTTTGTGAAGGAACTTACTGTAGGAACTTCTTTTGTGGTTATGGGAGCAACATTGTGTTCCTAAAAGACCTGTTTTTCTTAATACCTCCCATTAAGCGGATGAGACGGCTGTTGACCCCTGCTCATAAAGAACTAACTTTTGCCTTTAGTATGCTAATGCCACCTCCGGGCTGTTCCCCATACCTTTTGCATATCAGTGTTCTGGAGAATCTTTACTGATCAAGAGGTTTATCATCAGAATGCCACTTCTGTGCCATCCCCCAAACACTAAATCATAAAATAAAGTTGAGTCTCAGGCAGCACGGAGAGGCCCGGCTGGTGACCAGAAAGAATCTCTCATCCTTCCCTCACCGACACCGTCCATCCTTCAGGGACCCCTGGACCCGGCCGGAGCTGGACTCCGGCCGGGGACTCCATGAGCCCAGGCCTGCAGGGGGGCCACCCGAGCCCTCCCTGGTTCCCACAGGGCCCAACACTGTCGTCGGGACGGCATGGCCATGACAAGTGTGCAGGCCAGCTTGGCCTAGATGCGTCCATTCAGGTGGATGTGAGCCTTTGAGCACAAAGACTGAAAATCCAGGCAAGGGCAAGGGAGGGACTCTGAGGCTGGTGCCTGGGGTTGGGATGGGAGGGCCTGAGCCCCCAGGGGAATGGGTTTTCCTCAAGCCTGCCCCCCACGTGGGTGGCGGGGTTCCTGGACTTCTATGAGCATCCTCTCAGCAAATGCTTGGCCAAGGTAGGGTGTGGGGCCCTGGTTATCTGGGTAATGGCTCCATGTGAGTGAGCAGGATCCCTAATATGGGAGACACCCCCCCACCAGGGCTTCCCCGGAAGTGGATTTCCGGGTCTCTGTGGATACCATTCAGGGGAGTGCTGAGCTGACAGTGTAGTAGGAACCCCTCCCTAAGGAGAAAGAAAAAAATGAAGAAGAGAGAAGAGAAGACTTCAAGGTCACCTAGATATGGGTCCAGCTGCCTACATGCCCCATGTTCCTGTAAACTGAAACAACTTAATTAGACTGCATGTTTATGTGTGTTACCATATATGGGAGACAAAGAAATAGAAAATGTATAAAAAACCTATGCCATATGAGGTGGGCCGCTCAGTTCTTTTGGGTACGATCCCAACTGAGCGGTGCCAGCATGAATAAAGTTGCTTCCTGGAAAGAAAAGTCTCAGTGTCACGACTCTCTGGGTGAGAATCCTGCAACAACAGCCCACCTGGGCATGGAGGTCACCCATCACCTTTGATGTGGCCTCGGCAACATGGGCGGGCCAGCGCCACGCAAAGTTGTCTGCGGCTGCAGGAGGTGAAGATGTCCTTCGGGTAAGGGGTGGGGCCCCCCCAGGCCAGAACCCTTGTCCAGACTGGGGTTTCCCCCAGCGTTTTCCACTCTGTACTTCGGGCATCGACCCACGATTCAATAAGTACCTACCATGTGCCCGCCCGTGTGCCAGGCTTTGAGCGGCCAGCCCCTGCTCTCAGGGATTCTCAGGTTAGTGCTGGAGATGGGTAGGTCACCCCCAAGATGGATGCCCTGGGTGCCACAGGAGCCCAGAGACGGGGCAGCTGTGGCAGCTGGGGGCTCCCCAAGGGAGGGACGGAGACATGAATTGTAAACGATAAGGCAAGGCTTCAGGTGAGAGTACCCTTTCTTTCCTTTTTTAAATAATTTTTTAAAGTTTATTTATTTTTAAGAGAAAGTGTGTGTGTGTGTGTGTGTGTGTGTGTGTGTGTACACGCACCTGCACGAGCAGGGGAGGAGCAGAGAAAGAGAATCCCAAGCAGGCTCCGTGCTGTCAGCACAGAGCCCGACTTGGGGCTCAATCTCATGAACAATGAGATCATTCATGACCTGAGCCAAAACCAAGAGTCAGACGCTTAACCCACTGAGCCACCCCGGTGCCCCTGGCCAACAAAACCTTCTCTCTTCTCTTCCCAGGAACTCTGGGATGGAAAGAAACACATTCAACAACACTGTTCTAAGGTAGGGCTTGTGCCGGACACCGAAAGAGAAACGCCAGCCCTCCCCTGTGGCTGTTCGGACTCCGGCTGTGGGGAGATACAAAAAGGCATGCAGGCCAGGCTGGCCTCCTGGGCGCTCAAAAGGG
The DNA here is from genome assembly GCF_003009895.1 of Hyaena hyaena. Lineage (NCBI taxonomy): Eukaryota > Metazoa > Chordata > Mammalia > Carnivora > Hyaenidae > Hyaena > Hyaena hyaena. The sequence goes on from NW_024080705.1 coordinate 231,209, forward strand.
GCCATCAAGTCAGCCTTGGGAGGATAGGGTGAGGGCTTCATGGAGGAAGAAGCCTGGGAAATGCCAACCATTCCCAGTTCTGCAAAACCCGATCTCAAACAAAAAAAAATTTTTTTTAATGTTTTATTTATTTCTAGGAGAGAGAGAGACAGCATGAGCAGGGGAGGGTCAGAGAGAGAGGAAGTCACAGACTCTGAAACAGGCTCCAGGCTCTGAGCTGGCAGTCAGCACAGAGCCTGACGCGGGGCTCGAACCCACAAACCGCGAGATCGTGACTTAAGCGAAACTCGGACGCTTTACCAACTAAACCACCCAGGCGCCACTCAAACAAAATTTTTTAATGTTTATTTTATTTTTGAGAGAGAAAGAGAGAGACAGAGCACAATTGGGGGCGGGGAGTACAGAGAGAGAGAGAGGGAGACACAGAATCTGAAGCAGGCTCCAGGCCCTGAGCTGTCAGTGCAGAGCCCGACATGGGGCTCCAACCCACGAACCTTGAGATCATGACCTGAGCCGAAGTTGGCGCTCAAGCGACTGAGCCAGCCAGGTGCCCCTGCAGAGCCTGGTCTTACTCAACCCCCTCTCAGCTGTATGAGGGGAGCCTGAGACTCAGAGAAGGGGCTCCAGCAAGTAGCTAATGTGCTGGGATTTGGCCCTAGCAGTGGCTCCAAAGAGCCTGCTCTCTCCGCCAGCAGCATGGCCCCTCTGAACGGCTGCTGCTGCTGACGACTGCAGCAGGCAGGGCCCGGCTGGCGCTCCTGGGCTCCTCTGGCAACAGCCTGAGGAAAGACCAGAAGGGGGAAGGAAAGGCGGACCACAGCAGAGTCCTTTCAGATAATCAGGTCTAGGGGGCAGGGAGAGTTCTGGAGGCGACACTGACAAGGAAATCAGGGAGACGTGGTTACTACGGAAAGGAGGGGCCACGACTGGGAGGGAGGCAGGGGCCCCGGGGAAGTCGGGTGCCGCCTCCTGCAGTCCCCCCGCTTCTCCCTGCCCACTGACAGGGTGGGGTGTGGCCCTCCCACTGGCTGGGCCACCTTGTCCCTCGCTCCCCTTCACAGGGAGGTCTTCACCGGGTCCATGACATCATCCCAGCAGCGCTCCACTGTGTGTCCAGGGCCCAGGGCCTGCCTCCACGGCCGCCAGCGCCTCCTCCGGCACCAGGACCACGCGGACGTGCGCCAATGCCACGCAGGCCGAGGCCCTTCCCTGGGCCCTGTGACGTGTGGGACCCTCACCACTAAGTTCCCAGAGTCATGGAAAGAGCTGTGAACTGGGAGACAGCGCCCTGACTCCTGGCCTGGCCCAGACACCTCCAGATGTGGGATGGGAAGGATCATTCGTTCTCTCTGGGCCTCAGTTTCTCTATTTGTACAAGGAGATCAGACACCTCTACACGCGGTCCTACTGCTAAATCCTGCATGAACCGAAGGCGTAAGCGCCCTCATACTGATCCAGCCAGCGACTGCTTCTCCCGGACTGGAACCAGGCCCAGAACCAGGGGGCTGCCCCCCTTCCCCCGCCCCCCGCCCCCCCCTCCACTACAGCTGCCTCTTGGTTTCCAGGGCCCCAGCCCCCAGAGAGGATCTAGTGAGAGACAAGCCCTGGGGCACCTTGCAGGGCAGCGGAGAACCACCATATCCGGGCCGCCCTGTATCCTGCAAGCACCGCAGGGGCGCGCGGTCAGGGGCCAGACGGGCCTTCTGCCGGAACCAGAGACAGACTCATGAGCAGAGCAGACCGAGTGCTCTGAAGCGGAGGTTGGACAGAGGTGGCCTGAGGAACCAGCGAGCCCCTGGCAGCCACCGGGGGGGTCCTGGTCTCCTCAGAGGCTCCGGAAGCCGCCAAACGGCTTCTGCCCCATGAGGCAGAACTGCATGAGCCCCAGGCCAGACTCCCCAACCCCCCGCGGGTCTCTTTAGTGTTATTATTGATCCTATTTTTAGGAACAGTGATAATCCCTTGCCTGCTAAGCACGTGCATAGATAGACTCCGTTGCCTTTGCTCCACGTCAGTCTTGCGAACAGCTCCGTATTCCCATTTTGCAGATGAGGGAGCTGAGGCCGGAAAGGAGGCGAGTGTGGCCGGGCAGGCTGCGCGTGGGCACCAGAGCCAAGGGCAGAGCGGGGCCTCCTGCTTCTCCGCACTTGTCCCGGGGCTCCGAGCTTCATGAGCGGGTGCCCTGCTGCTCTCGCCTCTCCGGGGAGGACGAGGCACTGCCAGCCCTGGGCAGTCACCTCTGCCCGGGGAGGCCTGGCAGCAGGAACAGGCCCTCCTCCCAGGCCGAGCACCTCTGGCTGTCCTCACTGGTTCTGCCCAGCATCCTGCCAGCCAGGGCCGGGGAAGCAGGGAGCCCCGGAGGCCCTGCTGCTGCCTTTGGGGGTCAAGGGATGAGGAGAGAAAAACACAAATACCAAACAAACCATGCTTCCCTTCTGGTAGCCTGCAGCCTCAGTGTGCAGGGTCAAGTATGTTACAATTATAAGGAATAATTATTACTTGCAGAGCATTGCGTGCCGGACACAGCACTCGGCCCCTCACATAATGATCGGCAATTTGATAGGTAAGAAATATGCCCATTTTACAGATGAGAGAATCTAAGACTCAGAGAGGTAAAGTGACTTCCTCAGATCTAACTATTTGCCCAGTTTGTAAATAGTGATGCCGGGAATAGACAAATCGCAGTCTAATCGGGGGGAGGAGAGATGTTTCCTCTAGGGGAACACTGCAGCGTGTCCTAAGAGGTCCTGGGGGGACAAAGCATCCCCCACTGCTTTCGTTATTTGATTTAAATTTGCAGGGGCTGCCTGGGTGGCTCAGTCGGTTGAAAGTCCTAATGTTGATTTCGGCCCCGGTCATGATCCCGGGGCCTGGGAGTGAGCCCGGCATAAGCCTGCTTAAAATTCTCTCTCTCTCTCTCTCTCTCTCTCTCTCTCTCTCCTTCTGCCCTTCTCTCCACTTTCACTCTTTCTCTAAAATAAAAAAAAATTAATGTTTATAAAAAAGGGAAGATAATTTTTTAACTGAGATAGGATTTGCACACAAGAAAATTCATTTTAAAATGTGTGACAAATGTGTGCACCCACCAGCACACTAAGAACTGAGAGCATCTCCATCGCTCCAAAAAGGGGCTCCCTGTGCCCCTTCCTAGCCGACCCTCTCTGCCACCCCCAGTCCGGGCAACCAGTGAGGTTTTCCGTCCTTACAGTCTTATCTTTTCCAAAACATCATGTGAATGGAATCACCCAGCATTTAGGCTTTTGAGCCTGACTTCTTTCACGAAGCACACGCTTCTTAATTCCAGCCACATTGGTGCATGCATGTACGTATGAGGAGTTTACGCCTTTTTATCACTCAGTGGTATCCTATCATATGGATACACCACAATGTACTTATCCATTCACTATCTGGTATACGTTTGGGTGATTTCCGGTTGGAGCCTATGTCAAATAAAGTTGCTGTGGACATTTGTGTGCAGGTCATTTTGTGGGCAAATGTTTTCATTTCCTTTGTGTGGCTATGGAGGGGAGGCATCGCTAGGTTGAGATGTATACATTTCTTATAAAAATCTGCCAAGATGTTTTGCAACGTGGCCGTGCCACATTCCATTCCCACCCAAAAGTATGAATTCCCATTGCCCGGCATCGTTCCCGACACTGGATGTGGTCAGTCTTTTTAATTTCAGCCTTTGCAAGTGGTATGAGGTAGTATCTCACTGTGCTCTTAAATTGCATTTTATTACTGACTCATGGTGTGGGGCACCCTCTTCATGTGCGTACATGTCACTGTACATCTCTTCCAATAAAGTGTACAGGTTTCATTGGGTTGTCTGAGAGTTCATTAGGTATTTTGGATACAGGTTCAATTCCAGATGTATGACGTGAAAAGAGCTCCTCTTTCTTGCCACTGTCTTCTGAGGAATAGAAGTTCTTCGTTTTAGGACACCTGAGTGGCTCAGTTGGTTATGAGTCTAACTCTATTTCTGCGCAGGTCATGATCTCACATTTTGTGAGATCGAACCCCATGTCAGGCTCTGCACTGACAGCACGGAGCCTGCTTGGGATTCTCTCTCTCTCTCTGCCCCTCCTCCGCTCATGCTCTCTCTCTAAATAAATAAATAAACTTAAAAAAAAAAATTCCTCACTTTGGCCTCATCCAATTTGCCCACCCCTTCTTTAGTGGTGAGTGCTTTCTGTGTTATCTTTGCCTGACCCAAAGTTACAAAAGTATTTTTTAAAATACTTTCTTAGAGATGCATTATAGTTTCGGTTCATACCTTTAAGTTGATCATCCATTTGGACTGAGTCGATCTTTGTATATAACGCAAGAGGTGAGGTTTACTGTTGTCCATCTGGAACTTCCCATTTCCTGATATCATTTATTGAAAAGACTGTCCTATCCTAATTGAAAGCTCTCAGCACTACGGTCCTAGGGGTCAATCTCTGGATTCTCTGTTCTGCTCCACTGTTCCATATGTTGATTCTTACACCAATCATACTGGCTTGATTCCTGCTGGTTCTTAAAATAAGCCTGAAATCAGTGTATATACTGCCACTCAGCCCGTTTTCAGAATTGTTTTGGCTAGTCTAAATCCTCTTTATGTCCGTACAAATTTTATAACGACTTTGTCAAATTCTAAAGCAAACAAAAAACAGTCTGCTGAAGGGGCACCTGGGTGGCTCAGTCGGTTAAGCGTCTGACTTCGGCTCAGGTCATGATCTCACAGTCCATGGGTTTGAGCCCCGCGTCGGGCTCTGTGCTGACAGCTCAGAGCCTGGAGCCTGCTTCAGATTCTGTATCTCTTTCTCTCTCTGCCCCTCCTCCACTTGCCCTCTGTCTCTCTCTCTCAAAAGTAAATAAACATTAAAAAAAAAAGTCTGACAAATGGATCAAGAAGATGTGGTTTATCTATACCATGGAATACTACATGGCAATGAGAAAGAATGAAATCTGGCCATGTGTAGCAACATGGATGGATCTTGAGGGTGTTACGCTGAGCAAAATAAGTCAGGCAGAGAAGGACAGATACCATGTTTGCACATATAGGAGGATTAGGAGGAACTTAACGGAGGACCATGGGGGAGAAGAAGGGGGGAAATGGGGGGAGAGGGAGGGAGGCAAACCATGAGAGACTCTTAAATGTTGAGAACAAACTGAGGAGTGATGGGTATGAGGGAGAGGGGAAGGGGGGGAGGGGCATGGAGGAGGGCACTTGTGGGGACGGGCACTGGGTGTTGTATGGAAACCAACATGACAACAAACTATTAAAAAAAACAGTCTGCTGGAATTTGATTGGAATTTTAAGCTTATAGATCCTTTTGGGGAGAATTGACATCTAAACAACATTGAGTCTTGGGATTCTTAAACAGTCTACTGTTAGCCAGTCTTGTGGTTTTCAGTGGAGTTATTTTGTGTCCCCGATGCATACTTTCTTCATTTGCACTCTGCAACTTGGCTGGAGCCTCGAGGGGTGCTCTCACGGGCCTCCTGTCCTTTTCTGGATCTTTCTCCTGTGCATCCAGCAGAGGCTTGTGGACAAGAGCTGATAAGTAGATATAGCCCCCCTCCCCCCACCACCTTGTGCATGGGGTGCATCATGATTCCAAACGGTCACACTAACATTTAACATTTTTCAAAATGTCACTTGTATTGTCTTACCTGCTTACATGTGGGCCACCTCCTCCCCTGATCTGCCTAAGTTAGAACGCATGTGGACCCTCTCTCTTGAGGGGCGGGGCCTGTCACTCCGTGGAATTGAGTTCACCTGCTTGCCTTACACCCTCACCCCTGATAACTAAAAACAGTACCACTTTATAGACCACCAGGCTTTTTCTTACTTTGTGGGGGGAATGATATTCTATAGTTTTCTACCTCCGAAGCAGGATGTGGGTAATGTTGAGCAGGGCTGTGACTTGGGCTTCCCAGGCCCTGGCCAGGAGTCCCTGCAGGGTGGAAGGGCCACGGGGGGGGGGGGGGGGGGGGGGGGG